>NC_134265.1:20303077-20405577 GCF_031893055.1 Leptodactylus fuscus | reverse complement strand
AGATGATAGATAGATAGATAGATAGATAGATAGATAGATAGATAAATAGATAGATAGGAGATAGATAGATAGATATTAGATAGATAGATAGATAGATAGATAGATAGATAGATAGATATAATATTGCTGCATTGCTCGTGGACCTGCAGTCACATGACCAGGACATACTGTAGGTTCATACTACATGACAGCCATCACAGATCTTGAAATCCAGAAGGGATTAATTCAGAAATCATTGTATGGCGGTATGTTATACTGAGCTATCCCTTTAAGTGCTATTAAACATTCCTTCCGCTGTGATATTTTCCGCTTTGTTCTTACTACAGGTGACACCTGTTGCTGATGTGAAATCACCGCGTCCTGTGAATGTCAATGTGATTTCATGGCGTAGAGTTCGCGGCTGCTGGCAAAACCTCTCATCGGAAAATGACTCCAAACCTTCGCCAAACCTGCTCCCTCTGCAGGGCTGAGCAGTGATCAGGAGGATCGAGCACCGCCACATTGTTTCATCATTAACCCAATAAGGCGGCCAACACAGGTGGAAGGAGGAGGAGGGGAGTGATATCACAGCGGCCTGGAACCATTTTCAAGTGTTACGTAAAACCCTGTGGATTCATGTTATAACTAATGGATGCGTTAACTTTTTAAGGACACAGTCTAGTTTGGCGCATTGAGGTTCAGACGACCATTTTTGTGTTCCCATCTCTCTACATTATAGGGAACCAGTGAAGGAGCCCCTCTATGGGGAGGGACTAGCAATGGGGCCACTGTATGGGTGGATCATTGAAGGGACCTCTGTATGGTGGACCTGAAGAATTAGCTGCCGCTCTGTCTTTGCTGCGGGCACACTGTTATCACGTCATCTGCGACCGCACAGGAAGGACTGGGGATCAGACAGGTAAGTACCAATTCTTTCACTTATTCCCCGAACCGTGGACTATAATTTGGCCTATGACATACAAGTTGAAGAGTGGTAGAGCAGGAATCCTGTGGATCCCTGCTCTACCAGTAGCAGAAACGGGATGGGGTGAAGAATCGGCTGATCTGACTCCTGCTCATGGCCTCAATCTAATTATCTATCTATCTATCTATCTATCTATCTATCTATCTATCTATCTATCTATCTTCTATCTATCTATCTATCTATCTCCTATCTATCTATTTATCTATCTATCTCCTATCTATCTATCTATCTATCTATCTATCTATCTCCCTCCTATCTATCTATCTATCTATCTATCTATCTTTCTCCTATCTATCTATCTATCTATCTATCTATCTATCTATCATCTATCTATCTATCTATCTATCTATCTCCTATCTATCTATCTATCTATCTATCTATCTATCTCCTATGTATCTATATATCTATCTATATCCTATCTATCTATCTATCTATCTATCTATCTATCTATCTATCTCCTATCTATCTATCTATCTATCTAGCTATCTCCTATCTATCTATCTATCTATCTATCTATCTCCTATCTATCTATCTATCTATCTATCTATCTATCTATCTATCATCTATCTATCTATCTATCTATCTATCTCCCTCCTATCTATCTATCTATCTATCTATCTATCTATCTTTCTCCTATCTATCTATCTATCTATCTATCTATCTATCTCCTATCTATCTATCTATCTATCTATCTATCTATCTATCTCCTATGTATCTATATATCTATCTATATCCTATCTATCTATCTATCTATCTATCTATCTATCTATCTCCTATCTATCTATCTATCTATCTATCTCCTATCTATCTATCTATCTATCTATCTATCTCCTATCTATCTATCTATCTATCTATCTATCTATCTCCTATCTATCTATCTATCTATCTATCTATCTATCTCCTATCTATCTATCTATCTATCTATCTATCTATCTATCTATCTCCTATCTATCTATCTATCTATCTATCTCCTATCTATCTATCTATCTATCTATCTATCTATCTATCTCCCTCCTATCTATCTATCTTTCTCCTATCTATCTATCTATCTATCTATCTATCTATCTATCTATCTCCTATCTATCTATCTATCTATCTATCTATCTATCTATCTCCTATGTATCTATATATCTATCTATATCCTATCTATCTATCTATCTATCTCCTATCTATCTATATATCTATCTATCTATCATCTATCATCTATCTATCTATCTATCTATCTATCTATCTATCATCTATCTATCTATCTATCTATCTATCTCCTATCTATCTATATATCTATCTATCTCCTATCTATCTATCTATCTATCTATCTATCTATCTCCTATCTATCTATCTATCTATCTATCTATCTATCTATCTATCTCCTATCTATCTATCTATCTATCTATCTATCTATCTCCTATCTATCTATCTATCTATCTATCTATCTCCCTCCTATCTATCTATCTATCTATCTATCTATCTATCTATCTTTCTTTCTCCTATCTATCTATCTATCTATCTATCTATCTATCTCCTATCTATCTATCTATCTATCTATCTATCTATCTATCTATCTATCTATCTCCTATGTATCTATATATCTATCTATATCCTATCTATCTATCTATCTATCTCCTATCTATCTATCTATCTATCTATCTATCTATCTATCTCCTATCTATCTATCTATCTATCTATCTATCTCCTATCTATCTATCTATCTATCTATCTCCTATCTATCTATCTATCTATCTATCTATCTATCTCCTATCTATCTATCTATCTATCTATCTATCTATCTATCTATCATCTATCTATCTATCTATCTATCTCCTATCTATCTATCTATCTATCTATCTATCTATCTTCTATCTATCTATCTATCTATCTATCTATCTATCTCCTATCTATCTATCTATCTATCTATCTATCTATCTATCTCCTATGTATCTATATATCTATCTATATCCTATCTATCTATCTATCTATCTATCTCCTATCTATCTATATATCTATCTATCTCCTATCTATCTATCTATCTATCTATCTATCTATCTATCTATCTATCTCCTATCTATCTATATATCTATCTATCTATCTCCTATCTATCTATATATCTATCTATCTCCTATCTATCTATCTATCTATCTATCTATCTATCTATCTATCTCCTATCTATCTATCTATCTATCTATCTCCTATCTATCTATCTATCTATCTATCTATCTATCTATCTCCTATCTATCTATCTATCTATCTATCTCCTATCTATCTATCTATCTATCTATCTATCTCCTATCTATCTATCTATCTATCTATCTATCTCCTATCTATCTATCTATCTATCTATCTATCTATCTATCTATCTATCTCCCTCCTATCTATCTATCTATCTATCTATCTATCTCCTATCTATCTATCTATCTATCTATCTATCTATCTCCTATCTATCTATCTATCTATCTATCTATCTATCTATCTATCTCCTATCTATCTATCTATCTATCTATCTATCTATCTATCTCCTATCTATCTATCTATCTATCTATCTATCTATCTCCTATCTATCTATCTATCTATCTATCTATCTATCTATCTATCTATCTCCCTCCTATCTATCTATCTTTCTCCTATCTATCTATCTATCTATCTATCTATCTATCATCTATCTATCTATCTATCTATCTATCTATCTATCTATCTATCTATCTATCTCCTATCTATCTATCTATCTATCTATCTATCTATCTCCTATCTATCTATCTATCTATCTATCTCCTATCTATCTATCTATCTATCTATCTATCTATCTCCTATCTATCTATATATCTATCTATCTCCTATCTATCTATCTATCTATCTATCTCCTATCTATCTATATATCTATCTATCTCCTATCTATCTATATATCTATCTATCTCCTATCTATCTATCTATCTATCTATCTATCTATCTATCTCCTATCTATCTATCTATCTATCTATCTATCTAATCTATCTATCTCCTATCTATCTATCTATCTCCTATCTATCTATCTATCTATCTATCTATCTATCTATCTATCTCCTATCTATCTATCTATCTATCTATCTATCTATCTCCTATCTATCTATCTATCTATCTATCTATCTTCTATCTATCTATCTATCTATCTATCTCCTATCTATCTATCTATCTATCTATCTATCTATCTATCTATCTCCCTCCTATCTATCTTTCTCCTATCTATCTATCTATCTATCTATCTATCTATCTCCTATCTATCTATCTATCTATCTATCTATCTCCTATCTATCTATCTATCTATCTATCTATCTATCTATCTCCTATCTATCTATCTATCTATCTATCTATCTATCTATCTCCTATCTATCTATCTATCTATCTATTTATCTATCTATCTATCTATCTATCTATCTATCTATCTATCTATCTCCCTCCTATCTATCTATCTTTCTCCTATCTATCTATCTATCTATCTATCTATCTATCTATCTATCTCCTATCTATCTATCTATCTATCTATCTCCTATCTATCTATCTATCTATCTATCTATCTATCTATCTATCTCCTATCTATCTATCTATCTATCTATCTATCTATCTATCTATCTCCTATCTATCTATCTATCTATCTATCTATCTATCTATCTCCCTCCTATCTATCTATCTTTCTCCTATCTATCTATCTATCTATCTATCTATCTATCTATCTATCTATCCAGCTTTCTACCTTTCTCCATATTATGAGCTTTTCTCTGTTCACAACATCTGAGGATCTCATTGAGTTGCGATGCATCTGCCGCAGCCTAAATAGCAGAAGCTGCCAAGAAATTCAGAGCCACGACTACGATTAGCTGAACTGATGGATGACAATTTCTTGGCTTCTGTTTTCATCTTCTAAAATTGCTGTCTCCGTAGTCTTGGATTGAAAAGCACATTAAGAAGAGGAAAACAAACCAAATTGCTTCTCATGCAACTCCAGACAATCTCAGGGCAGCCAATGTCCAAGGATGTTGTTTCAGATTGGATAAACTGAAGTCCTTTTATCCAGAATTCCGGAAGTTTTCAGATTTCATATCAATATAGTTTAAAAAAGGATTGCACAGGATTCGGAAAAAATGGTGATTTTTGTCTCAAAAGCAGTGTAGGAATAAATTGGTTGTATGGAGTTGTGGAACCGCAAGTGTCCACAGGAGCTTCCTTCTGTGCCATGAAGATGGTTACCTTTGGCCTTGAGTCAGTTCATTGTTGATTTCTGTAGGTGTTTGGTCTCTTTGGGCACTCTCGGGTCACTTCTCCCCCATTACTTTCATATTGGAGATGCCAAGGCAGACGTGGGGTAGTGACTAGAGAGTGAAGGACATAGGCTAGTGGGCATCCACTCTTGGTTAATGATTTCATGGAGGTTTCTTACTGTTGGGCAGTCGAGATGGCTTCATGTGTGGTCGGCTTCTTGGAATGGGGAACTGCTATTGTAATGAAATTTAGCAATTTTCAAAACCAGGACGGAACAGGAGAATCAAAAACAACAGCAGAGTTCAAGACATGGTCAAGTCCAAGAGTTCACCGATAAAGCCAAAATTAGCAAAAGAACAGATAACCAGGAAAACAAGGCTAAATCAGAGATACCAAAGATTATCAGAGATACAACGGAAAACCAGATTAGTTGTGAGAACACAGCCCAATTACAAAGTAATCACAGGCATCTGACAAGTCTCAATGTTAGGTTTAAATACCCCGCCTCAACTCAGGATTGGACAGTGAGGCAGCATTCTGATGGCTAGGGGCTCAAAGCTCTGACCCCAAAGGTTCCTCTACCATAAAGTTTACCACTATTCTGAATGGAACAAGGTAGTAGAGACCACGTTACAGATTTTGCACTGGGGCCCAGAGGCTTCATGGGGCATGCGGACATCTTGATACTATAGTGTGAAGGTGTCATAACACTGGTGTGTCCCATGTCAATGCTGCGGCCTAACCCCAGACCACAGGGGTCCCCTAGGGATCATGATGTCACTTAAGAAACCAGAAGAGACCAGAAAATAACTTGAGAGGACTTTGATGAAGCTCTGGACACTGCGAGGGAGCCCTGAAGAGATGAGGGAAAGTGAGTATAAGGTTTTACTATGTTTCTACACCTCCCCTCAGTATAACCATAGTGTTTGGCACTCTACCTGCACCACGATGAATTTATATATAGTATGACCCAACTCCAACCTCATCCACTTTGGCTCCTTCCATTCCCATCCATGTCTCTTTGGGCCCGCACACAGTATAATTCCCCTTATAATGACCCTGACGCAGTATAGCCTCACATTATAATGCCCCCCTCACACTTGCCAGTATACAGTCCCCCTCACAGTTGCCCCCATAGTATACAGTCGCCCACCAGTTGCCCTCACGGTATGAAGTTCCTCTCCTGGTGTCCTTACAGTATAATGTCCGCCTCGGTTGCCCCCAAAAATTGTAATGGAGAGAACAAAAAGACTAATACTCACCTCTCCCAGTTCCCCTGCGGTTCTCTCCTGTCCTAATGTACTTACAGCTGCTAAGACACCAGGAACAGAGACAAGAGCCAAATGGTGAAGCAGAAAGGGGGCGACTCCTACTTGACCATTGGGACAAACCTCACGGACACTGGGACAGCACCAGAATCTAGGACTGTCCCGCTGAATCAAGAACCGTTGGGAGGTATGTAATAGGACTTCCTATCTGGACCAACACTGGTGGGTGAACCTCAGGATACAAATCTCACCCTGATATTTTAGGATTTATGTCACCTTTTAGGCTCCAACGGCAGATAGGGCAAAATAAAAAATTGTAATTTGGATAATTCAGAAAGCAAAACAGAACGGGAATAAATACGAGATGAAAGACGTTTCGACACAAAGCAGGTTTAGCGTAAAATCCCCCAATCAGACCAGTAATGGGTCTGTGGCTCCAGTTTGGGTTGAAGTGTCGGCTCTCATTATTTCTAATGACCAAGCAGACAGAAAGCAGAATCCGTCCAAAAACAAGATAATCCGTAAATTCGCATTTCTTGTGGAATTTTCTCCATGCTGGCGATTATTTCCAGTGTACAGTGATGAGGTCTGCGGTATTATCAGATCATGGCTTAAGGCATTACCGTGGCCGTAATGATATTTACGGCTTATGTCATGAATCTGTATTACGAGATTACAGGAGAAATAGCGATAGAGGAAGGAAGAGAGCTCAGCGGAGGACGAGCAAACCTCAAGAACCGATCCCGATCCCTATCGCTCAACCCTACTTGATGCCCCAGGTTCGCAGCACAGTATATAGAGCCGCCTGATTTCAGCACTATACACAGTCCTCCAAACAGCAGATCAGTGGGGGTGCTGGTTGTCAGACCCCCACCAATCTGATATTGATGACTTATTTTAAAGGGAATGTGCCATGTGACCTAAAGGGACCTATTTTTTAATGGCAGCACATTCCCTTTAAGAGTAGGTTGTCCATGGTCTAGAGCTATAACAGGTTGGCTGAATGGTAAGCTCTAGATACATTGCGATAAGAACCCGCAACGGAGAACGTTTCCATGTGATGTGTCAGTCGCCTCCTGGTAATAAAGGTTCAGCTCCGCACAAAGAGAAGGATGAAAGTCAGCCATGACGGCCGTAGGAAACCTCAGGCTGAGATCAGAGACCCTATCAGAACCCCCGGACTATGATAATTTCAGTCTCCTACAGCCTTACTTTCTGATCGCAGCTCCGGCTCATGGCTACCTCTACTTCCCCTTCTGCCCTCCAGGGGGCCCCTTGCATCGCATATCATGTTCAAATGGAGGGGCCCCCTGGAGGGCAGAAGGGGAAGTGGAGATGGCCTTGAACAGGAATGAGGATCAGTAAGTGAATAGGACCTGTTATCTGTTAAAAAAAAAAGCAACAGGGGCGCACCTGGCCCCCTAAGGACGCCGGGCCCATAATGGCCACTGCAGTAGTTACATCAATGTCACAATTTGCCTGGATTATTCTGGTATTACCGAGTCAGTGTGGCACTTGCAATGTTTTGAGCTATGTAAAGCCACCTATGGCCTCCGTACCGGAACTAATGGCGTCTGCGTGACTGCTAACTGGTCAATGACTGGTAACTGGTCCTGTCCACACTGCAATATCAGAACCTGCCAAGTGACAGCTACATCTACAAATACAATTGCATTCAATGAAGGACCGGTACAAGCGGGAGACATGACGATTTCTGGTTTATTAAAGGTAACGGTGATGTGATGCGGTGCAGGACCTGCCCGGCCGCCATCAGCTGCTCACATTGTTCCCCTCGTACTAAATGCAAAGTAATGGAAAGTTATTCATGTTATTGACTCCCGAAGAGATGAAGCCTGAGCACCGGCAGATAGCAACGCCGCACAAAAGTCTTGTTGAAATTCAGCACTTGTGAGATTAATCCCGTCACTGCCAACGCCAACGTGACTGTAATGTGGCGTTACATTATTTCCTGCGCCTGGATATTAACCCATCGCTGCAGGACTTAGCAGGGTCGGGCTGACTCTATGGTGGACCAGGAGGCAAAAATTGTATCACGTTACATGGCGAATATCTAAGGGTGAGCAAAATGGTTTGTAGCAAATTTACAAAATTTTCTAAATTTTTGCAGTCCACTATTATAATTTGGGTTCTCTTTAGACCCCAGATTATAATAAGCGGTGGTGCAGAAACATAGCAAAGCGTCATACTCACCTCTCCCGGGCTCCGTCACACATCTTGCAAGGTTAACCCAACACTAACAATATGGACATGACCCTATTAAAGGAGGTCTCCTGGAATTACATATTGATGGCCTATCCCAGGACCCACACAGATCAGCTGTTTGAAGAGACTGTGGCGCTCACAAGCTTTCTTACCTTGCCGGACAGTCTTGTAGGTTGCATTTCTTCTGCCTTGGCATTGGCTGCTCATTGGGATCGCAGAAGGTATTCTTCACCACACCTTTCCCTTTGCTTACACATCTGGCCACCTGGCGCTGAACTCCTGTGAAGTGGATACAAGAAAGCTATTACAGATGTAGTAGGGATGAGTAGGGATCAGTAGTAGAGCAGACTCTTACCCATACAGCACATGCACACCTTCCCTCCCTCATCTACAACTATGGGCTTGCCATGGTCATCAAGTTTTACTTTTCAATATTATTTGTGCAGAGAAGACCCAAATCTATCTGCTCCCATCCTAGAAGCCTTACTATCTCTAATCCCTGACCACTGTAGGGGTCACATTGACCTGAGCCTGAAGGTCACCCATACCAAACCCTACTGATTCCCTTTAATGGCCAACAGTCTGTACATCGTATTTGCATTCCCCATGCCCTCTGGTGCACTGGTCATCTTTTCTCCTGGACCCAATTTTGCAAAAACTGTCACAGAATCTGAGCCTCTGGCAGGTTGTTCGGGCTCAGATCTGAAGAATCTCTTTTTCTGTATACTAGTGCATAACTAAAAATAGATAAATTCCATGTGTACCGCAGTGGCCTTGGAGGCCGCACATCTAATCCGTCTGCTCGGCGGCCAGCGGCTGCTTTTAAATCTGACCCTTAAATGTGCACAAAATGGCAATGAAGCAAATTTCAAGAAACCCAAGAAAAATCTAAGGATGAGGCAGATGTATGAAGTACGCTGCTGGGAAGACAAACGCGGGAACATAGCAGATAGCAGCCACCTTGGAGAAAACGAAGACCCTATTTATTGGTAAATTTGGCAAGTAACAGGTAAAGGGGTTGTGCCATGAATACAGTAAATGGCATATGCGCTTTAGAGTAACTTTGTAACATATTGGTATTAAAAGATATGATTATTTGCAGAAAGATAACACTTTTGTGCTTGTAATAGCGCCCCCTAGAGTTCATAGTGTATAGGTCTTTCTAGTGAGGCTCTGCTAGTTATACATACGAGTAAGTGATACAGGGGATGGCAAGGACGCGGTTAGCAGACAAGTTGAGGTCAGGGAAGGAAGAATTGGATCATCATGTATACAAGCAGAGGTCAGGGCAGGGAGAACAGGATCAATATGACTGTCAGGCAGGGGTCAGAGCAAGCAGATAAGGTTCAGAGTCAGGGACATAGATAGAGGGCAGGGCAGGGAGAACAGAATCAATATAGCTGTCAGGCAGGGGTCAGAGCAGGCAGATAAGGTTCAGAGTCAGGGACAGAGACAGAGGTCAGCCCAGGGAGAACAGAATCAATATAGCTGTCAGGCAGGGGTCAGAGCAGGCAGATAAGGTTCAGAGTCAGGGACATAGATAGAGGTCAGGGCAGGGAGAACAGAATCAATTCGGCTCTCAGGAAGGGGTCAGAGCAGGCAGATCAGGTTCAGAGTCAGGGACATAGATAGAGGTCAGGGCAGGGAAAACAGAATCAATATGGCTCTCAGGCAGGGGTCAGAGCAAGCAGGTAAGGTTCAGAGTCAGGGACATAGATAGAGGTCAGGGCAGGGAGAACAGAATCAATTCGGCTCTCAGGCAGGGGTCAGAGCAAGCAGATAAGGTCCAGAGTCAGGGACATAGATAGAGGTCAGGGCAGGGAGAACAGAATCAATTCGGCTCTCAGGCAGGGGTCAGAGCAAGCAGATAAGGTCCAGAGTCAGGGACATAGATAGAGGTCAGGGCAGGCAGCACAAGGTCCATATGGTTTTCAGGCACAGGTCAGGACAGTAGGATCATACAGCACATAGAGCAACCATCTCAGTGTCATCCTGAATGATCATATATGGAATAAATGCAATATCACATCCTAAGTTAATTTTTATCTGTACAATGGGTCGGACTCTCTAGGACCCTCATGGGTGCCCTCTCTAGGACCCTCCATAGCTTGGATATAAGATGAGATACGGTTGGACTTGGAGGTACAGTATATAGGTTATGTATTGTATCCTGCAGCACATTTTTCACAGATGTCGTGCAGGACCTGTAGATCTTGTAGGTTGCTGAAGCGGGTGTCCCGGCTGGTCCCATAAATGCTCAATTTGGTGACTGGGCAGGCTAAGGAAATCTTGTAATCTGGTGGGGACATTCTTGGGAATCCTCTTGTGTATGGGCAAGCATTATCCTGCTGAGAAATGTCAGTTCTCCATCCTGTCATGAAACACAACCCATGTGGCAGTGTAAGCCCGTCCTGAGTATATCACTACTAGGGGTGACTGACTGTCCTATGTGAAGGACACCAGCAGGGTGTAATGTGTCATCTACAGCACAGGCAGAATTGAAGCGCTCACCACAACATACTCCAACCTGACCATCATCAGATCCAAAATAGAACCTGGATCCATCACTATAGACAATACGTCCAGTCCAGGATTCTTGCTCAGACAAGGCTGTATATCTCTACATCATATACAGCTTATACTATACATACATATACGTATATCTGTATCTAATGCAACCCATAAGCATTGATCAGTCTTCCAGTTCAGGTCACCCCATTGATGTACCTAGCGGAGATCTTTACCTTCGTGTCATCTATCTCCTACATGATACTACATTGTAATTCATCATGTTCATTACTCCATTAAACCAAAGTGCCATAAGATATGCGGCCAGTGCCAGTGTAATGGAGTGTGCCAGGGCTTGGATGACCAGAACTGGACATTTGCCGTAAGACCTTGTCATGGGGCAGGAGGTTAATCGCACTTTAACGTATTATACGTAAGTAGCAACATCACTCCGGAAGCCAAATGAAGATGGATGTCATAGGGGAGAGCTATGTATAGAGAGACGTCAGATACAAGGGATGGCCGCAGGGCGCATTAGTTAGATATGTATGAGAGTCACAGCCATTGATCTTTTGTCCTATTTATCATAGGAGAATAAGACGGTGTAGAAAATAAGATGATTCACAATATATAGGACTCGTAATGTATATCAGTAAGTGTGTAACCTATGTGGCTATTATGGGGCCCTGCATATATGGGCCAAGCACTAGTCTGCTTTATTTTCTTTCAATGAAGGGGTCTGGGCTCCATTCCACAGGGCATACTACACTCAATGGGCAAAAGTCACGATAAGGTGTGTCCCAGTGCCGGTTGTGTCGGATATGACCCTCAAACAGTGTGACGCGATGCGGCCTATGGCGCTAGTGTGGTCAGGATATCTGAGCAGTCTGATGCAGACAGGTATCTCGTGAACATGGCAGCACGTCGCAAGTGACTTTGAAAATGGGCATGGGCCCACGACCATCGTCATTGGACCATGGAACAGTGGCGGCAAGTGGCACAGTCTAATGAATCATAGTTCCAGTTGTACAGAGCTGATGGGTGTGTGAGAGTGTGGCGTATGCCCCATGAAGCCATGAATCCTTCATACTAATGGGAACGTGTCCAGGTGGGAGGTGGCTCCGTCATGGTCTGGGCCGTATTCACATGGTCGCAATTGGGCCCCATTGTCCGGGTGCAGGGATCAATGACTAGTGCTCGATACATGCAACTTATGGCAGACCATCTGCACCCCTTTCTGGTGTTGGAGTTCCCTGATGTACCAACAGGACAATGCAACATGTCATCGCTCGTTGGTGGGATGGGACTGGCTTAATGAACACACCAGTGACCTCACGACCCTCTATTGGCCTGCCAGCTCACCCGACCTCAACCCCATAGAGCATTTATGGGATGCTGTGGATACCAGTCTCTGCTCCATGGACTCAGCACCAACTACACAGGACCAATTGTAGGATCCAAGGCAAGATGGATTAGACTGCTTGGAACCCAGGTTGTTTCCACGGACCAATGTAGAAAACTGGTGTATTTGAAGGAAGTAATACAATAGTTGGGGTCAGAAACCAGGACAGTATGATAATATACAAAATAAATGCAGAGGAGCTCCAATATCTAAAGGTATGGTCAAGTCCAAGAGGTGTCAGATAAAGCCAAATCAGCAAGAGAGGAGTAAACCAGGAAGAAAATCCAAAATCAGTAAACCAGGTAAAAAATGTTAAGTTCTGGGAACACAGAGCCTGGAATACTAAGGTAATCACAGGCACCTGAGTAAGGAAAGTGCCAGGTTACAATACCGCTGACCCAGTCAAAATCTATCTGGAAGGCAGATCTAAAAAAGGGTGGTGCTAAGTGCAGAGGGTCAGTCTTCTGCCTCCCAAATGGAACGCTTACCCACCAACTTACAGCTCCCATTGGTGATCCTGTGGTTTGCCATATAGCAATACCCCTTTAAGCTGCTTCAAGGTGTCTTCTGGGTTATTTTAATATTTCACATTTTCTACATTGGATTTTGAAGAAGTTTCTAGTTGCTTCGTTCCGTCTCGAGACTGGCGCACTTCCGGCTTCATGTACTCTCCAAACCCGTTGCCTCACTTCTTTCTATCAGTTCTGACTCACATCTTTATTTCTTACTTTATAAAACCTTGTGAAACTGAAAACCCATTACATAAATGAGGAATTATAGATGCAGAGCGGAGACTGGGTAAACAAAGTGCCCGCAGCAAGAACATCCAGAAACATAATTCAATCACATAAGCGGCCTTGGATTCTGCTGTATAAACCGAGGAGAGGCAATGAAAAGTTGTATAAAAAGGTAAGATATGCGGCAGCTTGGAGGCTGGGAGTAGTAGTAGCCGCAGTGGCCACAGTCACAAAGATATTGCCCAAATCCTCTAGCTCTCCCCTCAGTTGTAAGCCTCATTGAGCCTGATGGTGGATGGAGTGCCCATAATGTTCTCCAAATTTTCCTAGCTGGAGAGTTACCTCCTCATCCTTCTGCTCCCACACTCTCCTACTCCTTCATCAGGCTTTATAATTAGGGTTGAGTGATCGGGATCAGAAAAAATCAGTGATCGAGTAAATCGGTGATCGAGTAAATTTCACGATCACGATCAGAATTCCGATCCCGATCTTGGGGGGATCGAGGTCTCACGTTAGTTCCCACAATGCTTGGCTACTGACTATTGGTTTGACTGTGCAATCGGGAAAGATTGGATCCCGATCGGCGATTGGGCAAATTTCATGATCGGGATCGACTGGAAAATGATCAAAAATCGGATTTTAAAAGCAATCCTGAAATCTCAAGATCGGCTCAACCCAATTTATAATTGATGACCTATCCTTAGAATAGCTCATCAATTAAATATTGCGTTGGTCCAACACCTGGGCCCCTGGCCGATCAGCCATTTGAAGGGTCTACAGCATTTGGTAAAATAGCCTCTTTAGTACTTACTAAGCATAGTGCTGTACTTATGAGACAACTTAGTCTCATTTCATAGAACAGAAAAATGTAATATACTTCATTTAAAATGTGTGCTTTTCCTGCCTGAAAAGCCTTTAAAGTCCCTGCCACTAGGTGTCTTCCTTCTTGCTAATTTGCTGTTCATTCCCTGTTACTAGATAAATACCGTCTTTAGAAACCAGCAAGCTCCAGAAGAGAACATAGTGACTGAAGAGGGAAGTGGAAGATCTCCATTCATACAGAATGTAGAGGGGAAGGGATGGGTCTCTCTTTAAAGCCTCTGCATATTTAAATTGATCTGTCCCTATCTGTACACTGCAAAGAAAGGAGTCTGCAGCTTTTCACAGCTTACAAAGAGTGTAAGGAGAGTCTATGTACTTCTATCTACTTGTGACTAGCTGCTTGTGTTAGTGTTTATAGGATGTTGGTCACAGATAGTAAGCAGCTTTCTTGATTGTGCTCAGAGATCTCTTTTTGTATGTCAGGGATCTTTTTAGCTGCATCATGTCCTGGATTTGCAGTCCAGTGTTCCTGGATTCCCTACGTTATGTCCACTTGGGCTTTTTTCAGCTATTTGTTTGCTATTTTACAGATACTGCTGGCAGAATGACATGCAAAAACCCAGTAGTAATAATAATGAATAGGAGATGGGGCAGACTGTTCTGTATTATACAAGCCCACTGTTTGAGGGAGAAAAGTAAAATGTGCTGCGTCCATAATGGAAGTATTAGCAGAAGATAAACTGATAGGACTGCCCAACAAAACCCCGCACATACTTCAACTTTTGTTGAAAACTGAGGTACCCTTTAAGTTCCAACAATAAAGGTCAAAGGGGACTCGGTACTTATTTAGGCTGGGAGTAGTACTGTGCCAAAAACAACTGGAGGGGTACAAGGGAGCATGCTACCATGTAACCTGGAAAAAGTACTATAAAGCAAGAAGGCAAACAGAAATGGCATCTTAGTCAGTGAAATTTCCTCTTCGATCTCACACACACCATTCTTTTACAGATGAGTAATAAGTCTCCATAGACGTCTTTAGGCACATACTGTGCTCCGCGGGTCTCATAAAGAGAAATTTTCACATGGATCCTATAAAAAGAAAGGCTCATTCCAGCACATGTCATATAACAGAGGTTTTACAATGCTTCACGGATGTGACATAGGGCGGTATAGCGCCTGGGGCTCCAGACATTAGACCTAATGGTCAGTCAACTACAATAACTATACATCTATGACCTACCAGCTCCACATGTAGCACTGCAGTCTGACCAGATCCCGTACTTCCAGACATAAATAGACTCCACCTCGTTGTCCGAGCCGGCATCTTTTTGTACGATGTATTCGTATTTAACCCCTGGGTTGTTTTCCTGGAAAAGGAGCTAAACCAATACACTTTGTCAAGGTTTCATCGACAGGCTCATATCACGTATGTAACATCTGGGTCAAAAAATGTGGTTTCTGACAATATCTACATCCACTATGTGACCCCATAAACTTAGACATATACCATGTTCCAATGCTAGATATCCCCCCACAAAGCTTGGACACCATTACTCCACTTCCCATGGATCCAAACTACGCTTGTTACTCAGTAATGGTGTGGGTTAGAGAGAAAATTCCAACTGCTCTGGATTCAGCGCTTATTAACAGATGGTAAGAACATAATTTGGTGGAGGTGGTGGAAGGTCCTCTTCAAATGGCTACTTCTGCGATAATCCACCCTCCCTTTCCTGTAAGACTTTTCTTACCAGTTCTCTAGAATGCAATACTCTGGATAGTTAGATTCATTTCCATTATCCACAGGGTCAAGTGGGCCCTAAAATGTATCTTTGTAAGCTGGCCTATTCTGTATAAAAGATGGCTTTTGTACCCCCTATTTCCTCATAGATTGTAAGTTCTTATGAGCAGGGAACCCTGTTATTTTGTAACTTTTGGATCTGCGGAATTACTTGAAGATTATTGGGGTATGGCGTGTTCTGTCAGATGTTGGGTGGGTACTATATTGTAATTTGACATTGCCAAATTCCCATTGGAGTACTATGTGTTCATAGAGAGACGTCACCTTTGAAGGCCACCTCACGATGGGTAAAGTCTAACAGATCATGCATGGTCTACTGGGAAAGGAAAATGCAAATAAGCTCTCCTTGATGGAAAAGAGAAACTTACTTTTGGACCATCTTTTGGAAAGTATCTCCTTATAGATCAATGTTAGACTCTACACACTGAAAGATGGCCTGCAAAGGAGACATGACACTCCTTCTGATGCACGACTATGACCCCTCAATAGGGTTGAGTGATCGTGTTCGGAAAAGATCGGATTCCGATCGGATCGGCGATTGAGAAAATTTCACGATCGCGATCGGAATTCTGAACACGATCTTTTTAGGTGGGATCGAGATCGGTACTATTTCCACAATGCTTTGCTTAGCCTTGACACTGAGTATACGCTCCACTCATTCTGAGTGGAGTGTATACTCAGTGTGAAGTCTCGCTGTGGTTCCATAGGAATGAATGGAAGCAGCCGGCACACAGCCTTAACCCCCTGCGCGCCGGCTGCCTCCATTCATTCTAATGGGAGACTAAACTAACATCTCTAGTAGCTACTTACCTCCAGAGAAGGCTGCTCCAGTGCCCGGTGTTCTCCTTCTTCTTTGCCTCACTGCCACTCCACGCTGCTCTTCTCGCCTCTCTGCCGCCGCCTCCCAGGTTAGTGTTTAAAGAACTAGGAAGGCGGGGCTTGTGGCCTAGGAGAGTGTGGGCGGGTACAGAGCGGGGAGACGTGACGTCTCCCCTCCCAGTAGCCGCCCACACTCTCCTAACCTGCCCACACTCTCCTAACCTGGGAGGCAGGGGGCAGTGAGGCGAAGAAGGAAGAAGGAGAACACCGGGCACTGGAGCAGCCATCTCTGCAGGTAAGTGGACAACAGGGGGGGCTAAGTAGCCAGAGGATTAAAAAAAAATCCTCTGGCTACTTACTGATTCACACAATTAAAGTGTTCAATTGTTAGATTCCATGCTGTATAGTGAATAGGATTGTTTTTAAAATCCGATCTCCGATTAATAAAAAAATCCCATTGACTTGCATTGGGATCGGAATTGGGATCGAGATCGGGTCCGAATGAAAAATGATCGGAAATCAGATTTTAAAATCGATCCTGAAAAGTCAAGATCGGCTCAACTCTACCCCTCACCTATCCAAACCAGTACCCTTCTTCATACCGACGAGGGACAATAACCCCGGATGGGTTTCTCTTCCCGGTGTTCTGGTTTGATTTTATTCCACACAATGTCTCCAGGTTTCATAGAAAACAAGGCATTGTTCTATAGGGAGCTCTCTTCCAAAAGATGGCGCTAGAGTGAGTTTTCCTTTTTCCATCCAGAAGAACTTATTTACATATTACGTTCATAAATTCCCGCTGACATACTCCAAAAATGAAGACTGCACAAATGGGCCCCAACACCACTCTCCAGCCCTAAGAGTAAACGTCTCAGCCCCTAAGAGATTCCAGGATTCATTTGTTTCCTTTCCGATTTTCTCAGCTCTCGAGGTTCCGCCTTCCCGCGGAGTGTTCATTTATTCCACACATGCCGCTACATGAATGGATCACTAAAACCTTGAACACATACATAAAACCCAAAGTACCTATAAAAATCTCCTTCAGCTACGAGCCCTTCTAACGCTCCGCTCCAAGCTGTAGGAATATCAATGAGATGGAATATTCCCGATCCCGTCATGTAATGTATTATTAAACTACGGAACTAACGAAGGAACATCTGCGCATACAAATCTATGTAAACCAATATTTCGCCATGTAATACAGCCTTGAGATGTCATCACTCATTTTCCTGTTTTCTTGTAACTACCTGGATCCAGACTGACTCGTTGGTGGGCCCCGCGGCGGTGAGGTTCTCCAGATCTCCGCTCCTCTCGTAATGAAAAGTCGTCCCGGCCACCTTGTAATCGCCAATCCATTGAATAATGAATCCGCCGTTCAAGTAATATTTTTCAGGGTTTTCGCTTCTCATGGCGAGGAAATTTCCCGCAGCTGCGACTTCTTCTATTTTTATTGCTCTCGCCCCTTTCGGAATGATTCCAATATCAACATAACCTGGAGAAGAGGAGAAAATAGGAAAGGTCGGCGGTATCTAAGGGAAGGGGCTATTTCATCTCTACATCATGACTGTGATTATTGCTTGTCTATTCTATGGGGCATTGTTACGGTTTTGTGGACGTCAGTATAAGTATGGTTCCATCATTTATCCTCAATAGTGCCGTACAATGTGATATAAGTGGGTATATAGATATAAAAATACAATAAATGAATGTACAAACCCATGTATGTGTAATAGTAGGTGGAAGCAGAAGGGGGCAGAGGAAACAGGCACTTTATATGAATTTCCACACAGGCCCTGCAATGCAAATACACTTAGGGACCCCTGGCAATTCAAATGAATTACATGGCAACACAGAAGGGGGCATAGGAAACAGGTACTTTATATGTATTGCCAGATAGGCTCTGCAATGCAAATATGCATAGGGACCCCTGGCAATTCAAGTGAATTGCCTAGCAACACAGAAGGGGGCAGAGGAAACAGGTACTTTATATGAATTGTCAGATAGGCCCTGCAATGCAAATACGCATAGGGACCCCTGGCAATTCAAATGAATTACCTGGCAATACAGAAGGGGGCATATGAAACAGATACTTCATATGAATTGTCAGATAGGCCCTGCAATGCAAATACGCATAGGGACCCCTGGCAATTCAAGTGAATTGCCTAGCAACACAGAAGGGGGCAGAGGAAACAGGTACTTTATATGAATTGTCAGATAGGCCCTGCAATGCAAATACGCATAGGGACCCCTGGCAATTCAAATGAATTACCTGGCAATACAGAAGGGGGCATATGAAACAGATACTTCATATGAATTGCCAGATAGGCCCTGCAATGCAAATACACATAGGGACCCCTGGCAATTCAAATGAATTGCCTAGCAATACAGAAGGGGACAGAGGAAACAGGTACTTTATATGAATTGTCAGATAGGCCCTGCAATGCAAATACGCATAGGGACCCCAGGCAATTCAAATGAATTACCTGGCAATACAGAAGGGGACAGAGGAAACAGGTACTTTATATGAATTTGTCAGATAGGCCCTGCAATGCAAATACGCATAGGGACCCCTGGCAATTCAAATGAATTGCCTGGCAATACAGAAGGGGACAGAGGAAACAGGTACTTTATATGAATTGTTAGATAGGCCCTGCAATGCAAATACGCATAGGGACCCCTGGCAATTCAAATGAATTACCTGGCAATACAGAAGGGGACAGAGAAAACAGGTACTTTATATGAATTGTCAGATAGGCCCTGCAATGCAAATACGCATAGGGACCCCTGTCAATTCAAATGAATTACCTGGCAATACAGAAGGGGGCATATGAAACAGATACTTCATATGAATTGCCAGATAGGCCCTGCAATGCAAATACACATAGGGACCCCTGGCAATTCAAATGAATTGCCTAGCAATACAGAAGGGGACAGAGGAAACAGGTACTTTATATGAATTGTCAGATAGGCCCTGCAATGCAAATACGCATAGGGACCCCAGGCAATTCAAATGAATTACCTGGCAATACAGAAGGGGACAGAGGAAACAGGTACTTTATATGAATTTGTCAGATAGGCCCTGCAATGCAAATACGCATAGGGACCCCTGGCAATTCAAATGAATTGCCTGGCAATACAGAAGGGGACAGAGGAAACAGGTACTTTATATGAATTGTTAGATAGGCCCTGCAATGCAAATACGCATAGGGACCCCTGGCAATTCAAATGAATTACCTGGCAATACAGAAGGGGACAGAGAAAACAGGTACTTTATATGAATTGTCAGATAGGCCCTGCAATGCAAATACGCATAGGGACCCCTGGCAATTCAAATGAATTGCCTATCAACACAGAAGGGGGCATAGGAAACAGGTACTTTATATGAATTTTCAGATAGGCCCTGCAATGCAAATACGCATAGGGACCCCTGTCAATTCAAATGAATTGCCTGGCAACGCAAGTTAACTTTGCAGGTGGATCGTGCTACATCTGTACATTGGAAGTATAGTACATGTCAGGGAAGGCTCTCACGATATAGCTCTGATGTGCACCCCGTATGACATATTCAACAGTGCTCATTTTGACAGACCTTTTTACCCGAGACCAGGGACATGTAGTTGGCTCAATCCATGCTTGTAATCTTAGTTGTCACTATAATTCCAGGAGACTTTAGCCTCTCCCCGCGCTCCACCTTCAACCCAACTGGGAACACCCCATCAGTCCACAGAATGCCCACAAACTGTCCACTTTATTTTTAACCAATTCCTGCCCCTTTGTGGTTGGCCATGCCCCTTTACCCCCTCGTCCCGGGAGTATTGGCAACTACTGTAATTGGCCAATGTACTGTACACTATAGCACTGGGTGCAATTGAGGAGTTGTGGCAGAAAGAACTACCACCATGTCCGGAATGAACCGATCCCAACACCAAACTCACTCACTGTTGTGGACTTCAGTGGAGAAATGGTCATACATGGATCAGGGCGTCTTCCATATCTGAATGTTATTTTACTATCCGGAAACCTCCTTTAATATTATAATTTACATAAAACCTTTGTGAATTGTTGTAAACTCCGTCTTTCCAGTTGAGTAGAGAAATAATTACCGAATCCGTCACTTTGATTGAATGTTTTTGTGACTGTCTGGCAGCTAGATCCATCTCCCAGGCATATTCCACATCGGTCCTCGGTGGCATTGGAATTTATTTCATAGTCGCAGCCCACGCTCTGCAGGTAGAAAAAAAATGGCTACCATAAGAGTCAGAGATCTCCAATAGACAGTCATATAGATATTCAGTGGAAGAAACAGGTGCAGCGTAAACATGGTTGTATCTATCGAGCTGAACTTGGCACCGGTTGTATTTTTATCGAAAAGCTGGTGGCGTGCCAATTCCTCGAGCGTCCTCACCTACGGATTTACATGAAGAGCGGCAGAGATACGATAAGCATTTACTAAGACCTAAAGGAACAAAATAAATCAGTAAACTGGTTTGAAACTAACCGGACTTGACAAAAATTTTCCAAAATTTTCCCAAATTTTCAAGTTCAAACCGAAACTTTGGAGTTTCGTCACCCACAAACTAGAAGGAAAACTATTATATTCTGGGGTCTCTCCAGACATAATAAATGGTGGCCCAGGTGAAGTGTGAAACCCTTGGCATCCTCGCTGTGTCGGGAGCTCTCTTGGGGTCCTCAGGGGGACATCACAGGCTCTGCCGGTAATTGGGTCTCAGCATTCATATGGGGTGTCATGACATTGGCGCGTTCCATGTCACAATCACAATCCTCAGTGTTGACCCCAAGGTGTGTGACATCACCCCAGAGGCCAGATGTGGGACTCGAGGGAGCGTCGAATGCCATGAGAATGCCCAAGAATGGTGAGGGAAGGTGAGTATCAATGTATATTATGTTTACTCACCTCTCCTGGGCCTCTACATATTATACGCTGGGATCAAAGAGATCTCAGGTTATAACAGTTTCAATTGTGGTTTTGGAAACATCCGAACCCAAAATGAACCAACTCTTTGACTATCTCTTTAATATTCAGATTTTGAGCAGGTTTGGTGGTGGCCTCTTGGAAAAATTGCGGTGGGGTCTCCCATTCCACCTACCTTACCCCCAGTAAGGTCAATGAGAATGATAAAGATAGCCAAAGTAGAGACTCATTTAGATTTCAAGAGACCTACACAGGTGGTTGTCCATCTTTCCACATCTTCATCAGCTATAGTGTGCTGTGACCGCCCTTGTTTTGACTTTATCCAGGTTACCAAACTTTAAACATGTTCTGCCTGATTTCCATATCGACTCTGTTCTGCGTGACCTGACCTCACCCTGATTTCTTTTTTAACTCTGTGCTACTTTCCCTGTCCTCAGCATGATTTCTTTTTCTACTCTGTACTGTCTTCCCTGCCCTCAGCATGATTTCTGTTTGGACTGTGTACTGGGGTCTTGACCTCAGCCTGATTTCTGTTTTAACTCTGTGCTGCCTGTCCTGACCTCAGCCTGAATTCTGTTTTGACTGCGCTGTCTGAACTGACCTCAGCCTGATTTCTGTTTGGACTCTGTGCAGTCTGCCCTGACCTCAGCCTGAATTCTGTTTTGACTCTGTGCAGCTCGTCCTGACCTCAGCCTGATTTCTGTTTTGACTCTTTGCAGCCTGCCCTGACCTCAGCCTGATTTCGGTTTTGACTCTGTGCAGCTCGTCCTGACCTCAGCCTGATTTCTGTTTTGACTCTTTGCAGCCTGCCCTGACCTCAGCCTGAATTCTGTTTTGACTCTGTGCAGCTCGTCCTGACCTCAGCCTGATTTCTGTTTTGACTCTTTGCAGCTCGTCCTGACCTCAGCCTGATTTCTGTTTTGACTCTTTGCAGCCTGCCCTGACCTCAGCCTGATTTCTGTTTTGACTCTGTGCAGCTCGTCCTGACCTCAGCCTGATTTCTGTTTTGACTCTTTGCAGCCTGCCCTGATCTCAGCCTGATTTCTGTTTTGACTCTGTGCAGCTCGTCCTGACCTCAGCCTGATTTCTGTTTTGACTCTTTGCAGCCTGCCCTAACCTCAGCCTGATTTCTGTTTTGACTCTTTGCAGCTCGTCCTGACCTCAGCCTGATTTCTGTTTTGACTCTTTGCAGCCTGCCCTGACCTCAGCCTGATTTCTGTTTTGACTCTGTGCAGCTCGTCCTGACCTCAACCTGATTTCTGTTTTGACTCTTTGCAGCCTGCCCTAACCTCAGCCTGAATTCTGTTTTGATGCTGTGCTGCCTGTCCTGACCATTGGCTTGTTAACCACAACACTCAAACTCTGCCTGTCCTACTGTGCACATCACTGACCCCTGCCCTAACCCTGACTTTCCCACTGCCCAAATCTCTGCCTGTTCTCTTTGGTTCAGCTCCTACTAATCTGAGACTACTCCTAAAGATAGTCACCTGGTAATTACTTCCAGCATGCCCTTCATATCCTCATAGGGGATCAAAGTGTAAAAACCTGGGGTCCGGTTAGATAACACCCTCCGGAGTAGCTCCAAGTGATATCAGTTTAGTAGCACAGTGGGTTACAATATCACCTATTTTAGTATGCGGCTGCTCTGCAGAGTGAACATTGGTCCAAGCCCCACTGAAGCTCCACCCCTTGGACTCATTCGGAGATAGACACACCCCCTAGACTCACTTAGTAAAAAAAAATATGACAAATTGCTGATTTTAGCACTGAAAACGACCCTGTTTTAGAGAATATCTTTTACTATAACAGATTGCAATTTTATGACAGTGGCAGATGCTCCATAAATAACATCGTCTACTCTCTTGCTTTTCCGCCACCGCCATCCCCCAACGCTACTGCTATTATCCAGCGGTAAATGACATTTAGGATCCAGTGAATGTAGCAGGAGCAGAGTAACGTCACAGTAAGGAAGTTAATGAAGCAAGTGGAGGACCCTCAGAAATACCATGTGACCGCTCCAGGTGCTTGTTCATAAGACAGAAATACGAGACAAAGGATGGAGGGCAGAGAAGAGGACCCCTTTAAATGAGATTAATAGTGGACGACATAACAGCACTGATACGTTCCGTCAGCTCTCATGGGCTCCCTCACAATGTCCAATGCAGTGTCCCAAGGTCGTCAGTCATTTTTGGGCCTCGTCACACGTATATGTCAGTGTGCCCCACATGACCCCCGGACCTGTCATGTCACACAAGAGGCCTGAAGAAGACTGAAAACACTGCAGAAAGTACAGTGGGCGCCACAAGGTAGTCCAGGAGCGAAGGTAGACAAGTATAAGTGTTACTGAGCCCAGTGATCTGCCCTAGTGATATACAAGGGCTAATGTTACCTGCAGCGCCACCAGAGGCGAGAGGAGGTATTACAAAAAACTGATGGACTTTCGGCTTCCAAAGTCACACAGTATATGGACAAAGGTACAGTAGAAGTTTGCATGAAGAACAATATGATGATGTAAGAAAGGAGTTAGGTTTATGCGGAGAGGACATGTCTGGCGGTACAAGCTGTTAAGATGTGATGACACCTGGAACAAGGAAAGTACCAGCTAGGGGCAACATAGTGGTTCAGTGGTTAGCACTGCAGCCTTGCAGCGCTGGAGTCTTGGGTTCGAATCCTGCCAGGAACAACATCTGCAAGGAGTTTGTATGTTCTCCCCGTGTTTGCGTGGATTTCCTCCCATTCTACAAAGACATACTGATAGGAAAAAAAAGTACATTGTGATCCCTATATGGGGCTCACAATCTACATAAAAAAAAGGAAAGTAGCAGCTGAATATATGGAATGAACTAATGGGTCTTCTCCCTATTACAGAATCTAATTCCATTGACCCTAATCCAATTACTAGACATTGGCGCCGAGCACATACGTGATGCATTACAAAGCCAGCTGCCACCTTTCATTTGCTCAGTGCTTGTGAGATTTTCCCTGTTCTACATGTGACTAATGGAGATCTGAACCGTTCTCCGCCTCGGAGGTATTTGTCTTCCATATCTGGTGCCCATTACCATAGGGCACGCCAAGCATCAGCAGGACCCGAGTTGTTATTGTGACACCATTCATCACAAGGCTCAATAAGAACTTGGCGCCCGCGAAGGGGCAAAGAACATAGTCAGTGACAGATTAAGAGGTAAGGGTCAGTGCAGTCTCAAAATAATAGAGAAATGGGGATGCTGCAAAATTAGATGTGACAGCAAATAAACAGAATAGTAAGACATGGAGGGCGCAGTCATATGGAGATCCAATGCAGAGTAAATTCTACTGTGAATAGAGATCTGTGCGGATTCTGTATATAAGATATAACTCACACTAGTGATGTCATCCACTGGGGTCACTAAACCCTGAACATACAGAAACCATCCCCTCATGTGCTGTCACTATTATCTTACATCACGACCCTGCTACACACACAATTCCAGCTCTGCTATACCAGTGACTCCAGGTGTTCTGCACTACCACAGCTCTGCTTCATCTCTGCACTACAACAGCTCTGCTTCATCTCTGCACTACCACAGCTCTGCTTCATCTCTAAACTACAACAGCTCTGCTTCATCTCTGAACTACCACAGCTCTGCTTCATCTCTGCACTACCACAGCTCTGCTTCATCTCTGCACTACAACAGCTCTGCTTCATCTCTGAACTACAACAGCTCTGCTTCATCTCTGCACTATCACAGCTCTGCTTCATCTCTGAACTACAACAGCTCTGCTTCATCTCTGAACTACAACAGCTCTGCTTCATCTCTGCACTACCACAGCTCTGCTTCATCTCTGAACTACCACAGCTCTGCTTCATCTCTGCACTATCACAGCTCTGCTTCATCTCTGCACTATCACAGCTCTGCTTCATCTCTGCACTATCAAAGCTCTGCTTCATCTCTGCACTACCACAGCTCTGCTTCATCTCTGCACTATCACAGCTCTGCTTCATCTCTGCACTATCACAGCTCTGCTTCATCTCTGCACTATCACAGCTCTGCTTCATCTCCGCACTATCACAGCTCTGCTTCATCTCTGCACTATCACAGCTCTGCTTCATCTCCGCACTATCACAGCTCTGCTTCATCTCTGCACTATCACAGCTCTGCTTCATCTCTGCACTACCACAGCTCTGCTTCATCTCCGCCCTACCACAGCTCTGCTTCATCTCTGCACTACCACAGCTCTGCTTCATCTCCGCCCTATCACAGCTCTGCTTCATCTCTGCACTATCACAGCTCTGCTTCATCTCTGCACTACCACAGCTCTGCTTCATCTCTGAACTACCACAGCTCTGCTTCATCTCTGCACTACCACAGCTCTGCTTCATCTCTGAACTACCACAGCTCTGCTTCATCTCTGTACTACCACCGCTCTGCTTCATCTCTGCACTACTACATCTCTGCTTCATCTCTGCACTACCACAGCTCTGCTTCATCTCTGTACTACCACAGCTCTGCTTCATCTCTGCACTACCACAGCTCTGCTTCATCTCTGCACTACCACAGCTCTGCTTCATCTCTGAACTACAACAGCTCTGCTTCATCTCTGAACTACAACAGCTCTGCTTCATCTCTGCACTACAACAGCTCTGCTTCATCTCTGCACTACCACAGCTCTGCTTCATCTCTGCACTACCACAGCTCTGCTTCATCTCCGCACTACCACAGCTCTGCTTCATCACTACACTACCACAGCTCTGCTTCATCTCTGCACTACAACAGCTCTGCTTCATCTCTGCACTACCACAGCACTGCTTCATCTCCGCACTACCACAGCTCTGCTTCATCACTACACTACCACAGCTCTACTTCATCTCTGCACTACCACAGCTCTGCTTCATTTCTGCACTACCACAGCTCTGCTTCATCTCTGCACTATCACAGCTCTGCTTCATCTCTGCACTATCACAGCTCTGCTTCATCTCTGCACTATCACAGCTCTGCTTCATCTCTGCACTACCAAAGCTCTGCTTCATCTCTGCACTATCAAAGCTCTGCTTCATCTCTGCACTATCATAGCTCTGCTTCATCTCTGCACTATCACAGCTCTGCTTCATCTCTGCACTATCACAGCTCTGCTTCATCTCTGCACTATCACAGCTCTGCTTCATCTCTGCACTATCACAGCTCTGCTTCATCTCCGCACTATCACAGCTCTGCTTCATCTCTGCACTATCACAGCTCTGCTTTATCTCCGCACTACCACAGCTCTGCTTCATCTCTGCACTACCACAGCTCTGCTTCATCTCTGCACTACCACAGCTCTGCTTCATCTCTGCACTACCACAGCTCTGCTTCATCTCTGCACTATCACAGCTCTGCTTCATCTCTGCACTATCACAGCTCTGCTTCATCTCTGCACTATCACAGCTCTGCTTCATCTCTGCACTATCACAGCTCTGCTTCATCTCCGCACTATCACAGCTCTGCTTCATCTCTGCACTATCACAGCTCTGCTTTATCTCCGCACTACCACAGCTCTGCTTCATCTCTGCACTACCACAGCTCTGCGTCATCTGTGCACTATCACAGCTCTGCTTCATCTCTGCACTATCACAGCTCTGCTTCATCTCCGCACTATCACAGCTCTGCTTCATCTCCGCACTATCACAGCTCTGCTTTATCTCCGCACTACCACAGCTCTGCTTCATCTCTGCACTACCACAGCTCTGCGTCATCTGTGCACTACCACAGCTCTGCTTCATCTCTGCACTACTACATCTCTGCTTCATCTCTGCACTACCACAGCTCTGCTTCATCTCTGCACTACCACAGCTCTGCTTCATCTCTGCACTACCACAGCTCTGCTTCATCTCTGCACTACCACAGCTCTGCTTCATCTCTGCACTATTACAACTCTGCTTCATCTCTGCACTACCACAGCTCTGCTTCATCACTACACTACCACAGCTCTACTTCATCTCTGCACTACAACAGCTCTGCTTCATCTCTGCACTACCACAGCTCTGCTTCATCTCTGAACTACAACAGCTCTGCTTCATCTCTGAACTACAACAGCTCTGCTTCATCTCTGCACTACCACAGCTCTGCTTCATCTCTGCACTATCACAGCTCTGCACTACCACAGCTCTGCTTCATCTCTGCACTACTACATCTCTGCTTCATCTCTGCACTACCACAGCTCTGCTTCATTTCTGCACTACCACAGCTCTGCTTCATCTCTGCACTACAACAGCTCTGCTTCATCTCCGCACTACCACAGCTCTGCTTCATCTCTGCACTACCACAGCTCTGCTTCATCTCCGCACTACCACAGCTCTGCGTCATCTGTGCACTATCACAGCTCTGCTTCATCTCTGCACTACTACATCTCTGCTTCATCTCTGCACTACAACAGCTCTGCTTCATCTCCGCACTACCACAGCTCTGCTTCATCTCTGCACTACCACAGCTCTGCTTCATTTCTGCACTACCACAGCTCTGCTTCATCTCTGCACTATCACAGCTCTGCTTCATCTCTGCACTATCACAGCTCTGCTTCATCTCTGCACTATCACAGCTCTGCTTTATCTCCGCACTACCACAGCTCTGCTTCATCTCTGCACTACCACAGCTCTGCGTCATCTGTGCACTATCACAGCTCTGCTTCATCTCTGCACTATCACAGCTCTGCTTCATCTCCGCACTATCACAGCTCTGCTTCATCTCCGCACTATCACAGCTCTGCTTTATCTCCGCACTACCACAGCTCTGCTTCATCTCTGCACTACCACAGCTCTGCGTCATCTGTGCACTACCACAGCTCTGCTTCATCTCTGCACTACTACATCTCTGCTTCATCTCTGCACTACCACAGCTCTGCTTCATCTCTGCACTACCACAGCTCTGCTTCATCTCTGCACTACCACAGCTCTGCTTCATCTCTGCACTACCACAGCTCTGCTTCATCTCTGCACTATTACAGCTCTGCTTCATCTCTGCACTACCACAGCTCTGCTTCATCACTACACTACCACAGCTCTACTTCATCTCTGCACTACAACAGCTCTGCTTCATCTCTGCACTACCACAGCTCTGCTTCATCTCTGAACTACAACAGCTCTGCTTCATCTCTGAACTACAACAGCTCTGCTTCATCTCTGCACTACCACAGCTCTGCTTCATCTCTGCACTATCACAGCTCTGCACTACCACAGCTCTGCTTCATCTCTGCACTACTACATCTCTGCTTCATCTCTGCACTACCACAGCTCTGCTTCATTTCTGCACTACCACAGCTCTGCTTCATCTCTGCACTACAACAGCTCTGCTTCATCTCCGCACTACCACAGCTCTGCTTCATCTCTGCACTACCACAGCTCTGCTTCATCTCCGCACTACCACAGCTCTGCGTCATCTGTGCACTATCACAGCTCTGCTTCATCTCTGCACTACTACATCTCTGCTTCATCTCTGCACTACAACAGCTCTGCTTCATCTCCGCACTACCACAGCTCTGCTTCATCTCTGCACTACCACAGCTCTGCTTCATTTCTGCACTACCACAGCTCTGCTTCATCTCTGCACTATCACAGCTCTGCTTCATCTCTGCACTATCACAGCTCTGCTTCATCTCTGCACTATCACAGCTCTGCTTCATCTCTGCACTACCAAAGCTCTGCTTCATCTCTGCACTATCATAGCTCTGCTTCATCTCTGCACTATCACAGCTCTGCTTCATCTCTGCACTATCACAGCTCTGCTTCATCTCTGCACTATCACAGCTCTGCTTCATCTCTGCACTATCACAGCTCTGCTTCATCTCCGCACTATCACAGCTCTGCTTCATCTCTGCACTATCACAGCTCTGCTTCATCTCTGCACTATCACAGCTCTGCTTTATCTCCGCACTACCACAGCTCTGCTTCATCTCTGCACTACCACAGCTCTGCTTCATCTCTGCACTACCACAGCTCTGCTTCATCTCTGCACTACCACAGCTCTGCTTCATCTCTGCACTATCACAGCTCTGCTTTATCTCTGCACTACCACAGCTCTGCTTCATCTCTGCACTACCACAGCTCTGCTTCATCTCTGCACTATCACAGCTCTGCTTCATCTCTGCACTATCACAGCTCTGCTTCATCTCTGCACTATCACAGCTCTGCTTCATCTCTGCACTATCACAGCTCTGCTTCATCTCTGCACTATCACAGCTCTGCTTCATCTCTGCACTATCACAGCTCTGCTTCATCTCCGCACTATCACAGCTCTGCTTCATCTCTGCACTATCACAGCTCTGCTTCATCTCTGCACTATCACAGCTCTGCTTCATCTCCGCACTATCACAGCTCTGCTTCATCTCTGCACTATCACAGCTCTGCTTTATCTCCGCACTACCACAGCTCTGCTTCATCTCTGCACTACCACAGCTCTGCGTCATCTGTGCACTCACAGCTCTGCTTCATCTCTGCACTATCACAGCTCTGCTTCATCTCCGCACTATCACAGCTCTGCTTCATCTCTGCACTATCACAGCTCTGCTTTATCTCCGCACTACCACAGCTCTGCTTCATCTCTGCACTACCACAGCTCTGCTTCATCTCTGCACTATCACAGCTCTGCTTCATCTCTGCACTACCACAGCTCTGCTTCATCTCTGCACTACCACAGCTCTGCTTCATCTCTGCACTACCACAGCTCTGCTTCATCTCCGCACTACCACAGCTCTGCTTCATCTCCGCACTACCACAGCTCTGCTTCATCTCTGCACTACCACAGCTCTGCTTCATCTCTGCACTACCACAGCTCTGCTTCATCTCTGCACTATCACAGCTCTGCTTCATCTCTTCACTATCAAAGCTCTGCTTCATCTCTGCACTACCACAGCTCTGCTTCATCTCTGCACTATCACAGCTCTGCTTCATCTCTGCACTATCAAAGCTCTGCTTCATCTCCGCACTACCACAGCTCTGCTTCATCTCTGCACTACCACAGCTCTGCTTCATCTCCGCACTACCACAACTCTGCTTCATCTCTGCACTATCACAGCTCTGCTTCATCTCTGCACTATCACAGCTCTGCTTCATCTCTGCACTACCACAGCTCTGCTTCATCTCTGAACTACAACAGCTCTGCTTCATCTCTGCACTACCACTACTAGGATTCATTGTAACTCCCGCAGTTTGGCTTCATTGCTGAACATGCACATTGTATTGAATGTGAGGCAGAGCCCATTGTGCTTGCACCGCCAGGCATGTTCTCTCAGCAGAACCAGACCCCCCACCCAACCACCATCCATTTTTTATGGACCCCACATGGCTTATGACCCACACTCTATATAAGACCCCCTTTTTTACACCCCCCACACAGTCTAGGACCCCCTTTTTTTTATACCCCCCCCCCCCCCCCCTGCACCGCTAAGTTTAGGACCCCTTTTCCCCCCTCATGCCTGACAGATTAGCAATATTTTTTCCTCATCTGTCCATGCTCCTTTCCTGTCCGTTCTCCTGTAGTCGACTCCGAAGAACGTCAGAATGCTCCACGTTGCGTCCTGGTGTTCTTCAACGTTGTGACATAAGTGCGGCGCCGACTAGAGGTGGCAGCGGAGGGCGGCTTGGACAGGAGTGTGAACAGGTGAGTAAATATGTATTGGTTTCTGCATATTCCAATAACACAAGAAGTAGCTGCTGATTAAAAAAATGACATGAGGCGCCGCCCGAGGCCATCGCCTCAAGTCGCCCCATGGAAGATGCGCCTCTGCCTACACCCCACTAGTAGCTGCCCATTTTCTTTCATCCAACATACCAAGGTCTGGTTCCCTCTTGCAATATCCAGGAGGGGACACTCACATGTAAGAGGAGAGGGAGACCCCTGCCCCGCAGGTTAGCCGACGGAAATGTTTCATACTGTGTCCTTCTATGGGGTCTTCAGCACACGGTGATACCGGATGTCGTCTCTAATAGCTAAAGAAACTTAGTTGCCAAACTTTGTCGGCCGCTGTAACTTGCGACTCACTAATATCTGCGCCGCTTTACCGTCTGTCCTGAAATCCTCTTTAAATACCCGAGTAGGATTTGAGACAACATAAGAGTGTCTTCTGTCCGCCACGTTTCATGTCCACATTATCTTAGGCCAGCCGCTTGTCTGGAATTAGGATTAGCTTCAAAATTTTTCTTAATCCAATGGAAATACAGAACGTGGCCCTTGTAGATACGTGAGAGGAGGGGTCCCGCGTTATGGGATTATAGCAGGGGGCCATCGCTGCAACTTGTAGGATGCACCATTTACTCTCGAGTCTCCGCTGTCTCCATATTGTGACAATTTACTTTACGCCTGCGTGCCCTCGCCGGCCGCACTGTCGTACAGCTATTACCTCCCCCCACGGCTCCTATTAACAGATATACCAATGATGACAACCTGCAGGCTATATACAAGTGTATTGTATATAGTGGTCAGAGGATGGGAAGTGCTATAGGGGGCGTAGAGGTGGCAGACCTGGACCATAATGGGGAGCTGGGACCCACTATTACAGACAGTACATGACAAGTGGGGGCGCTGTGACAGATTTGATTCCAGGAGCTTCACTGCTATATAACAGACTGTCTGCTCAGGCTGCACTGACTTGTCTTAAGTCTCTTGCACTGAATTTGTTGGGATTGTCCCAGCCCAGAAGTGGGCATTCACAGGGGGTATCACGGTAATGGTAACTGGGCACCACTGGCCCAAAAGCCAACATTCGTCCTCTGTGCACTGTTGACACTTCTACATCAATGATCCCAGTCACTTCTCATCTCCAGGCCTGTACGGTATTATTTCCCAGCAGATATTAGTGGATGTCGGTGACACTGCGGAGACCCTGTATATAGCTAGTCCTGCTCTCCGATGATACATTGTATCCAGTCTAGACAACGCTCTGTATGCTCAACAGCCTGCACATATACATTGCAGCAAACTAGCAGAGAGATTTGTGCATCTGCTGCTGATGTATCCAGTCTAGACAATGCTCTGTGAGCTCAACACATCAGCAGCAGCTCCATTTGTGACTAATCTCTCTGCTAGTCATTGGGCCCAGGTCACTGGTGATCCGACCTTACTAATACAACTTTATATGGGCCCGGGTGCAAGCTTACCCTCATCTTACACCCCTTGCCACATAATAGATGAGGCCCCTGTTGTAGATTTTGGATTGGGTACCAGGTTCACCATGCCATGATGATGTATAGAGATGAGCGAACACCGTTCGATCGAGTAGGTATTAGATCGAATATCAGGCCATAAATTGGGGTTTGTGTCCATCCATTTGGGGAGTAAAGAAGGTTTCCAGGTATTTTCCCACTTTGATAGAGGTTTTTTTGAGTGTGGAAACTGTGTAGTTGTTAAGCTGTGATAGTGGGGTAATACTGTGACTTGGGCGTGTTACACTGGGTTCACACCTGCGTTTGGGGTCTCCGTTCTATGGTTTCCGTCTTCTGCATGCCAGAAGACGGAAACCATAGACCGGGTCCGGCCGTGAGCGGCGGTGAGCGTTTTAGGCTCTCCGCCGCGAAACCGGATTTTTTTATCCGGACACAGAGTACTGCATGTCCGACTCTGTGTCCGGATTATAAAACCCGGTTTCGCGGCGGAGAGCGCAAAACGCTCACTGCCGCGCACGGCCGGACAGCTTTCTCACCCATTCAAATGAATGGGTGAGAAAGTCTCCTGCAGGTTTCCGTATCCTGCCTGTGTTTTAGGCAGGAAACGGAAACCTAAGTACGGAGACCGGGCCGCAGATGTGAACGAGCCCTTAGATGCCCCCAGACATACTTCCCCTGCTGTCCCAGTTGCATTGCAGAGGTGTTGTCATCATTTCCTGAGGTGTCATAGTGGACTTGGTGACTCTCCTGAGTCGAATGGTGGGTTCCCCTGAAACGAAGCATTTTTCCCCATAGACTATAATGGGGTTCGATATTCGATTGAATAGTCGAATATTGAGCGGCTATTCGAAACAAATAACGAATATCGGATATTTTACTGTTCGATCATCTCTAATGATCTATACTGAGCACCCCTTCCCCAGACCACTGTATATAGGGAGTATACCCGCCCTAAACCTAATAAAGTGGTCGCTGACTATACGGCTCATAATGAACAACTAAACTAAACCGTATCTCGAGCGCGTGTCTCGCAACTTATAAATATTCCAATAGACTTCTACTGATTAGAAGTAAATGATACGGCGGGGCTCGCGCGAGGACCACGCAGGAGATTAAAAACCGCCTATTGACGGCAGCCACAAACAAGACGGCGTTTCATCTGCCTGATTAAGTCCTCCAGTGACTTATTATCCGAGAGGAGACATCCAGACAAGATGCCTAATACATAAGTCAATTACAGGCCCGGACTAAACACAAGGAAAACGCTGGCGTAGACACGCCATTACCATAATATATATGTATGTGTCAGCCGCGCAAAACTGCTCTGCCAGCCCTCCGATCCTCACTGCCAGGAAAGAAACTGCAGAGAAATACATAAATTACCCAGAAAGTATTTGTAGGGATTTTTCATCTTCATTTTATTGTATATTTTAATAGGGTCATTACATTACTGACTTCCTCCATTCACCACTAGGGGGCGCTAGTGATATACATGTGCACTAGCTGTAAGAAGGGGTTAATGGAGTGATCTGGGACTATCCATACGAGAGACCATCAACCTATAGAATATAGACCCTCAGCCCGGCGGGGCCAAGTCCTTAGATTGTGTCTGCGCCTTGTATTGTAGTTCACAGCAAGTCAAAAAGTGAGAAGCTGTGCTTAATAGAAAACCAAGATGGCATGTGAGTGACTATAGAGGGCTGCAGCCCCTTTTATCAGCTACTTGTGGGTTGGTAGTTTGTATAATAAAATATAAATAAGCTAAATACAATAAATCACAATAAAATATAATAAAAAAAATGTAAAATACAATAAATTACTATAAAATATAAATAAATAAATTAAATAAAAAATACAAGAAAATATAAATAAATAAAATACAAAACAAATAAATTACAAGAAAATATAAATAAGTAAAATAAAAAAAATACAAGAAAATATAAATAAGTAAAATAAAAAAAATACAAGAAAATATAAATAAATACCGTATATATTCGAGTATAAGCCGAATTTTTCAGCATAGTTTTTGTGCTGAAAAAGTGAACCTCGGCTTATACTCGAGTCAATTGAAAATGTCGCATGACTGGTCCACAGTGAAAGACACCTGTGGGTGACCGCTGGAGCAGTGGTGAGGTATTGCTGTCTCCAGGACCGTCCCAAGATGTTTCCAGAGATGGAAACATCTTAAGGTGGCCCTGGAGACAGCGCTGCCTCACCGACCACCAATCGGCAGCAGCGCTGCTCCAGCGGCCGCCCACAGGTGTCTTTCACTGCGGACCAGTCATGTGATATTTTCAATTACCATATTGACTCGAGTCAATACGGTAATTGACTCAACCGTATTGACTGCAGCGGGCCTCCGCTCCAGTACCAGCCCCCTCCCCCAGCTACATCACACACTGGTGACGTGGCCTTGTTAGCTCAGGCCCGCACCCGGCGTGTGTCGATGATGTTTTACTGCGTCACATGGTCTGGGATATTACCATATAGGCCCAAAGCCTGTGCTAGCAGTATCATATAGGCCCAAAGCCTGTGCTAGCAGTAACAAAAAGTTGCCATACAGCTTCAAAGCCTGTGCTAGCAGTAACAGGTTATTACTACTAGCACAGGCTTTGGGCCTATATGGTAATATCCCAGACCACGTGACGTCTGGGATATTACCATATAGGCCTGAAGCCAGCTAGGATTAACATGAGCACAAACATAATATCATGCATTTTTCCCCCTCGGCTTATACGCTAGTCAATAAGTTTTCCCCATTTTTTGTGGTAAAATTAGGGGGGTTGACTTATACTCGAGTATATACGGTAAGTAAAATAAAAAATGCAAGAAAATATAAATGAAATATCCTATTAATATTATAAATGGGAAAGTTTGTGAGTTTGGATGTTTGTGGGTTTGTGTGTTCGGATGTTTGTTAGTCAATCACGCAAAACCCGCTCGACCGATTTGGCTGAAATTTTCCACAAACATAGTTAATACACCCGATTGCGCAATAGGTTACTTTTCGTCACAATAGCGCACATACGTTTTTCCCAGGACCCCCACAAACCCCAAACTCACATCACCATCTCTGCAATCTCACACACTTTGGACCATAGCAAGCCACAAAATTCATATTGCCCTCTACAGCCTCGCCCCTAACCCCACACATTCACATATACATATACTTTACCACTTTGCCCCTCACCTTAACGATACTCCAGGAGGCGCTCTTTAACGCTCCGGAGCAGCCATGTTTGCCAACCCCCACCGCTATGACAATCCGCGACACCGCCCACCCATGTCAATACCCCTAGGCGGTCTAATAAATGCAAAAAAAAAGTTTAAAAAAAGTAAAAAAAATATTAAAAACAAAAAAAAAAAAGGATTAAAAATTCAAATCACCCCCCTTTCCCTAGAACACATATAAAAGTAGTTAAAAACTGTGAAACACATACATGTTAGGTATCCCCGCGTCCAAAATCGCCCGCTCTACAAAGCTATACAAATATTTTTCCTGTTCGGTAAACGCCGTAGCGGGAAAAATGGTCAAAAGTGCCAAACCGCCATTTTTTCACTGTTTTGATTCTGATAAAAATTTGAATAAAAAGTGATCAAAGCAATAACATTTCCTGAAGATGGTAGAACTACAAAGTACACCTGGTCCCGCAAAAAAAGACGCCCTATACATCCCCGTATATGCAGGTATAAAAAAGTTACGGCTGTCGGAATATGGCGACTTTTCAAAAAAAAATGTTTTAACAGTTTTGGATTTGTTTTTAAGGGGTCAAAATGTAACTAAAACCATATAAATTTGGTATCCCCGGAATTGTAACGAAACACAGAATACAGGGGACATGTCATTTTGGTTGCACAGTGAACTCCGTAAAACCAAAGCCTGTAAGAAAGTCGCAGAAATGCATTTTTTCTTGAAATCCACCCCATTTTGAATTTTTTCCCTGCTTCCCAGTACATTATATAGAATAAATAATGGCGGCATCATGAAGAAAAATTTGTCCCGCAAAAATTAAGACCTCATATGGCTCTGGGAGCGGAGAAATAAAAAAGTTATGGGGTTTAGAAGGAGGGGAGTCAAAAACGAAAATCCAAAAATGCCATCGGGGGGAAAGGGTTAACTTCAAATACCTCTGTCCCAAAGTCACTATGTAAAGTTTCTCACAACACCGTATATATAGCAGCTCAAATACAAAGTAACTGCAACACAAAAGTCTCACGTATTCTCTGAATTACAGCAACAACAAGATACAAAGTTACATTTCATATCCCATCCCTTATACACACTACGAAAACCTTACCCACGCCTGTATATACCCACTGCTACAATCACCGCAGACGAAGTCGCGGGTACCAGCTAGTAAATAAATAAAAGACATAATTCAATACATTATAATACAATATAAATAAACAAAATAAAAAATAAAATGCAAAACTCAATAAAGTACAAGAAAATAGAAATAAAATATAAAATGCAACAAATATTAAATATACAGTAAATCTGTAAAATATAAATACAAGGTTCGGTCAGAGATCATTCCTGTTCAGGTGTATATGTGTTGTGCGCCATTTCAATAATTCGCCCCAGTTTACTGTCACTTTAGTTTGCTATAGGGGACAAGTGACTTTAACAGTTTGGTTGAATATTTTCAATGTATAGCAGCTGCAGAATAGTAGCCGTATACAATTCTTGATTCTCATAAGATCTCATTCTGTGCTCAGCTCTGGGGTTGAGCCAATCTTGAGATTTCAGAATCGATTTTAAAATCCGATTTCCTATCATTTTCCAGCCGATCGCAATCGCAAAATTTGCTCGATTGCCGATTGGGATCCGATCTTTCCCGATCCCGATCACTCAACCCCACTCAGCTCTGATCTGCTCTTCACCATCTCCAGACTTCTCCCCAGCCATCCCTTATACTTGCTACCATGTTACATTAGACTGTTGTCCACAATTGCATCCTGGGAAGTCTAGAAGCTTCCATACGTCTGCTGTCAGGCATCTTGTGCCCTCATCTCCTGTCTCCTTCCCCCCTGCTATATACACTGTTGTACATGGCCACTGCATGCAGTCACATCATCTAACATGAAATAGAAGTAAGTGAAACATACCAAATACCTTACACATGCCATTAATGCAGACATCTCTGCTGTCATTCCCCTCGAAACATGGCGTCCCGTCAATGACGGCGTCCAGGAGCTTGTCCACAAAATTAGCTTCTGAGTTTCGACAATGGAGTTCACAAGGATTCGCTGTGGGGAGAGAGAAGACAACATGAGCAATTGAACCCAATCCTCCATTCAGTAATACCAGTAGCCTAATACTGCGGGGCAGTGGCCCATAAGCTTTGGTGAACCAGTTACTGCAAAACTACAACTCCCAGCATGCCCTGATGGCGACGGCTGAAGAGACGCACAGGTTGGACACCACTACTGGTAGAAGTTTTTGCATGTTTGTGGAATCACCTCCAGCATTTGTCTACTGTACAGTACTGTTTTTTTTCTTTTTTTTTTGTTAATGGCAGGGTAAGTATCTGTAGTCCATGAATGTTGAAGAGTAAGTACCTGTAGCCCATCAATGGTAGGGTGTAAGCATCAGTAGTCCTTCAATGCCAAGGTGTAAGTACCTGCAGCCATTGCTGTAGCTCATCAATGGCAGGGTGTAAGTACCTGCACCCCATCAATGTCATGGGGTAAGTACATGCAGCCCACCAATGTTAGGATGAAAGCATCTGTAGACCTTCAATGGCAGGGTGTAAATACCTGTAGCCCTTCAAGGGAAGGGTATAAGTACATGCAGCTCATCAATGGCAGGGTGTAAGAATCTGTAGCCCCCCAATGGCAGAGTATAAGTACTTGTACCCCATTAATAGCAGGGTATAAGTACCTACAGGTCATGAATAGTAGGATGTAAAAAAATGCAGCAACTACATAAATAATACCGCCAAAATAATTGTACTGAAATATAAATCTCACAATGGAAAGAATGTAAACAAAGATCAAAAGCATCATTTTGAGAGTTTTTTTTTTTTTTTTTAAATGTAGATTGTGAGCCCCACATAGAGCTCACAATGTACATTTTTTCCTATCAGTATGTCTTTTTGTTTTGGAATATGGGATGGAAATCCATGCAAACATGGGGAGAACATACAAACTCCTTGCAGATGGTTTTATGCCCTTGGTGGGATTTGAGCACCAGGACTCCAGCGCTGCAAGGCTGCAGTGCTAACCACTGAGCCACCGTGTGGCCCCTTGGTTTTGTGGGTTTTGTTTGGCAAGAGAATGGCTTAATAATGGCCCGCTAACAGACAAGCAGACTTGCCAACTCTCCCAGAACATCCAAAAGGTTTCGTAAACCCCCAGAACCCGCGGGAGAACTGGCGAATATCCAATGGCCAGATCCCTCCCTGAGCTGTGCTGGTGGTATGCCATGAGGAAGGGATAGGATCCCGAAACGCGTCGCCCTGTTGGTGAGATGTCACCTTTTTTATCGATTACTGAAATAAAAGTTACCGTACATTTGATAAAGTACCCCATGCTTTGGATGCCTCACATTACAGATGGAGCTGGATGTTATTTTTTGTATATTTGCTATTTTTGCCTTGATATCCACGAGGTTTCTGTGTTGTCGCGATGCACTATATATATATATATATATATATATATATATATATATATATATATACGCGTATACGTGGTGGACTTATTTGATTTTCAGTGATCAGCTTTAATGTCTACAGAGCCAGTCAGGAAATACAAGCTGATTTGGGATCGGTTAATATGGGCAACAAGCCCAGCTAGATAAATGAGGCCTTCATGGCTATTACTAGTCTTGACCTCCATGGAATAAAGTAGAACATTCTACACAAATTTCCGTCTCACGACATCCCGGCCATCAATTCCTCTGTAATTCCATCCTGTCACGTCCCATTAGTGGGATCATAGCCCTGCGTCCATTAAAAATACTGTTTAGTGAGACCACGTACGAAATACCGCCACAACCTGCAATCTGACGCATTATAGGACATGACAGGGTACGGGCGGCGTGAGGAGTGGCGTTGTTGCAAACCGCTTCCCCCCACTTTCAGACATCCCTTTATATGGGGTTCACCTACCAGTATTATATATGGGATACCATGTATGCAGGTCATTTTTATACAGCACGGTATCAAACTCGGCGCACTGCATCTGGCGGAAGGACGGCTGGTTCTTCGGACACAGGTTTGTCTTACACATTCTGTAGCGCTTCCTTTCTCCCGTACAATATTTACCTCCAAACTTGGGCCTAGAAAATAGAAAACCAAAATGGATAAAATCACGCGGGGGCTTCCTCGAAGGGGGTCTAGGGCCAAAATTTCACGTTCGGGATCGGCTGGAAAATGATCGGAAATCGGATTTTGAAATCTCAAGATTGGCTCAACCCTAAAAGTGACTTTTCCCATAGAGAAGCATTGACTAGGGGTGAGCGATCAGGATAAGGAAAGATCGGATCCTGATCGTCGATCGAGCAAATTTCACGATGTTGATCGGGATCGGCTGGAAAATGATCAGAAATCGGATTTTAAAATCGATCCTGAAATCTGAAGATTGGCTCAACCCTAGTCTTAAGGAAAATGTTCTACCTTTTTGTGTCTACAGCTCCTAGGCAGACGCCGCATTCAATACAATAGCCCAAAACGGAGACACAGAAGGGAACCAAAACCTGCCAATGTGAACATACCCCAATAATCCCATGATACTCACTCAGGGTTGTTACATTTCCTCTCGGCACTCTGTACCCCGGCTCCGCACGTCCTGGTACAGTGTGACCAAGGCGTCCACGACCCCCAGCCTCCATTTACAGTATCCGGTTGTTTTCCTACAGTAACACACGCACCATTGATGCACCACTGGAAAGTGACATGGATAATATTGATATTAATAAGCATGATAAATAATAACGGCAGTGATGATATCATATCATAGGAACATACAGGAAGTGTCATGGCAGTCGGTAACTTTGTGTCCGCCCTTATTTTATCTGGGGTGAAGGGATTTCTTATCAAACCAATTCAATACAAAATCGCACCCTGGACAGCCTCCAATTCACATGATAGCCATGTATAGACATATATAACGGAGATGCCTTCTGATACAATCATGTGGTTTTGAAAAGCTAGTCATCTCATAACTAGAGACGGGTGAATTGGTTCGCAACAAACCTGATTCCACTCAAATATTCCAAATTGTTAGGTTTTTAACAAAACCAAACAATTTCGGATTCATCTCCAAAATGCGTAAATGATTATATTCTGGTGTTTGCTGAGACCTCATAGCCTAATAGGTGGTGTCATGATGATTGGGGTGCCCATGTCCCATGTGACTGGGCCTTAGCAGTGACCCCAGGTGCATTATATCACTGAAGAGTGCCAGACGCCGCAAGGAAGCCCTAAGGACTATAACAAATTTTTTTATATATTTGTCACCTTCCCTAGGCCTCCATCTATTATACTCTGGAGTCTGACGAGAAACCCCCCCCCAGTACAATAAATTCTAGATCTATCTAAATTTTAGATCTATCTGAAGTGGGGGTCCAAGTTGTCGAAACACAGAACGAAACAAATCTTTGGATGGTCACCCATCTTTACTCTGTAATCTTTTACTACTATTGATGAACTTCACAGTACAAGGTATTTTACATTGCATTAAACATATATATATTTTTTTATTAGAGAGTAGGTGCTTCTTTCTCCATTTATCTGGATTTTTGGCTCCACCACTTCTTGGTAAACTGACTTTCACTCTAAAATCTCTGCTGAATCAGTCTGTTAGATGTTTCAACTTACATGTGCCCATAGTAGTCTATGGAGAGTGGAAGCGAGTAGTTCATGGGAGGAAACCCACAAACGTTACAGAGTCGAAGCCATGTCTAAAATTCCTACAAGTCAATGTGCAGACATGACCAACAATTACCAGAAGTGTATAGATGCAGTTATTGGTATACAAAGGGGGTCACACCAAATACCAGATACTGAAAGCAGAGGTTCACATACTTTCACCATTCACAGATACGTGATATTGGATCATTCTCTTGTGTAATAAATGACAGCAGCTAATATATTTGACTTATTTGTTCGGTTCTCTTTATCAACTTTTTGGACTTTTAGGAAATCACATGTGGCTTTAGGTCAAATTTAAGCGTAAAAATATAGAAAATTCTCAAGGGTTCCCAGGCTTTAAAGCTTCCCTGTAAAGGACCATCCAATCTGATAAGAATAAAACCTAAGGACCTTTCACCGCCCTCGCCAACATAGTTCCTGCTCCACTGATTCTGTCACAGTTGGAATTTTTTCTCTAGCCCCCACCATTCCTGAGCAATTAGTGTTGTTAATTTCACCACCTAATATGCTAATTAGATTCTGTACTGTCAGGAGGGAAGGACCAGCCCAGGACCGCCAACCTGACAGTAGAGAGTCTATCAGCAACTATTACTCAGAGATGGTGGGGGATAGAGAAATAATCCCAACTGTACCAGAATCAGTGGATCAGGGACTATTGAAGGATGTGAAGAGCTGAAGTTGGTGGAGATGGTAAAAGTTCCCCTTTGAGGATTAATTCTCTTCCAGGAACATGTAAGGAAAATAGGACAACACCTGATATCCAGAAGATAGATATTTGCCTTGTTCAGGCTTGTGAGTCCTAGAGGTGCACAGTACTATAATACCTTGTTGTCCCCACATCTGGTCCCATCTGCCGTAGCATCAAGTTTGGATCTACACGAATCCTTTACTGAGCACCACAAGGTCTGGCAGACATTCTGCAAGGAAGAAACATGAAGGTTATTAACAGCATTGTCCAAGAATCTGTGGCCTGAAAGGTTTACAAAAACAGCAATGTTACAAAATATTTAAAAAAAATCATCAAAAACACTTGTAAAAATTTCTGTGAAACCCAATAGTTGCCAAAGTCAGGATCAGAACCTTCACCAAAGACAGCAATCACCATGAGTTAGAAGTAGTAGTAATGCAACAGCCAAAGGCCCGCACCAAATTAACGATTAGGGTACCAGATGAAGAGATGGGAGCTTACTCAGGAATAAAGCCAAGGGTCAGAGAACCAGGAGTCCAAGGGTCAGAGAACCAGGAGTCCAAGGGTCAGAGAACCAGGAGTCCAAGGGTCAGAAAACCAGGAGTCCAAGGGTCAGAGAACCAGGATTCCAAGGGTCAGAAAACCAGGAGTCCAAGGGTCAGAGAACCAGGAGTCCAAGGGTGAGAGAACCAGGAGTCCAAGGGTCAGAAAACCAGGAGTCCAAGGGTCAGAGAACCAGGATTCCAAGGGTCAGAGAACCAGGAGTCCAAGGGTCAGAGAACCAGGAGTCCAAGGGTGAGAGAACCAGGAGTCCCAGGGTCAGAGAACCAGGAGTCCAAGGGTCAGAGAACCAGGAGTCCAAGGGTCAGAGAACCAGGAGTCCAAGGGTCAGAGAACCAGGAGTCCAAGGGTCAGAGAACCAGGAGTCCAAGGGTCAGAGAACCAGGAGTCCAAGGGTCAGAAATCCAGGAGTCCAAGGGTCAGAGAACCAGGAGTAGAATTACAAGTACCAGGAAGACAATACAAAGAGCAAAGTCAGGAACAAACCCAAAGTCAGGGTCAGAATCATGACCAAAGACAGAGAGTGGAACTTAGGGATACATGGTGGCTCAGTGGTTAGCACTGCAGCCTTGCAACACTGGAGTACTGGGTTCAAATCCCGCCATGAAGAACATCTGCAAGGAGTTTGAATGTTCTTCCCATGTTCTCTCTCCAAAGACATACTGATGGGGAAAATTTACATTGTGAGTCCTATATGGGACTCATAGTCTACATAAAAAAGAGGACCTTAGTCAAAGACGGAGCTAAAGGACAAATCCAGGCTCAGAATTACAAGTACCAGGTAGACAATCCAAGGAGCAAGTTCAGGAACAAACCCAAGGTCAGGATCAGAACTATCACCAAAGACAACAATAATCATTGGTTGAAGGCTGATGCAGAGGAACAATAGACTCTTGTGACGATTTTTTTTCCCACCCTTGTGTTTTTCTCATATTCCGGTACTTTATCATAATGGCTTATTCTATGTGCACTAGATTAGATTTCTTCCCTCTCCCAGAAAATCTATATTACTAAAGGTAAAGACGAGGATTCCAGATGAGTTGTAATATAACCAGGCAGCAATACCATCACTGGTTAATCATTATCCGGCACATCGGATGCGACGTACGTTTCCATTACTGGGATTAGAGGTTCCGGGTCTCTAATGGCCGTGCTAATAGTATGGAAAGTCACTAATCTGATTAACCGAGCAATTATTACTCCATATTACTAGACCATAATGAGAACCAACACTTAGGAGATCTGATCTGGCTTCAGCCTTCCTTATTGTTCAGAAAGTGAGACCTGTCTAGTAAATGTGTAGTAGAAGCATATATAATGAATAGGGTCAGGCTGGCCAATAGGAGCAGCAGAGGAACCTCCGGGGAACTTGGGCTTGGATTCATTCATGGGTTCCAGCAGAAGACCTTGGGGCAGTCACTTACATTGTGGAAAAGTAGGCTGATGATAAAGCACAGATTAGCAAGTCTGGTTCCCTATGTAACACACAAGTGGGGAAGTGGGGGACAGCTCCTGCTGCAGCCAAGTGCCTTACAGACAGGAAAATGGTCTAAGCTGAAGTCTGTGAGAGGGAGAGGAACTTGCTTGGTGTTGAATGAAATTAAAGTCACCGTCTGACTGGGAAACCTTTAAGGGATTGTCCACATGCAGCATAGATCATCAGTGCACCTGTTCTTTGGTGCACTGGAGTGAGAAGATTTATGATACATAGCCTTCCACTGTCAGAAAGGAGGAAATAACATTTCAATTGCAAAAATAGCAGTGAGTCAGGAGCATATAATCATGGAAGGATTCGGTGGTGGAGGCTGCTCACAAAATGAGTCTTTACTTACACCCCTGGGCCCATCTCATGTTGTCCCATTAGGTCTAGCCTGGGTGCTATACAGTGTCACTGCTTCAGTTTTTAGTCTACAAACCTTGTTAGCAAAAAAATCTATAGAGATGAGGCTTACATCCACTAATGCACAGAAGGTGGCGTTGGGTCCGTACTGGAGCTGGCACTGGTGGTTGACGTCGTATAACACCCCGGGGGCAATTAATGGAAGCTTAAAATCTTTCTTCGCTGGTAAATCATCCAGACAGGACCCCCAGCCCCGGCTGCAGAACGAGAAGAGAAATCAGACGCTATATTACACATGTATATTCAAATGAACAGAAAATCCAAGATCTGTCCAGTTTTGCCATCTGGAAACTGTCAAGAAGTATGCTGGATACTGTTCATGGAATTTATCATAGATATGAATGAGCCACATCCATCTGAACGGATTCAAGGTATGAAATACAGAAAATTAATTTAATAGGAGTAAAATGATCTGTCACTTGCATCAAACCTACTTGTTGACAGTTTCCATGCAGTATTTGAGGATACTTTATCTACCCCAAACAAGCCTAAAGTACTAGAGAATCAAGCCTACTTGTTCACATCTTACAGGCCATAGTTGAAGATATTTTTCTACGCTAAACAAACCTTAGAGTATTGGAGCCTCAAGTCTACTTGTTGACAGTTTCCAGGCAGTATTTGAGGATACTTTTTCTACCCCAAATAAGTCTACAGTACTGGAGCCTACTGCTTGACATCTTACAGGCTATAGCTGAGGATATTTTTCTTCTAAGAGTATTAGAGCCTCAGGTCTACTTGTTGACGGTTTCCAGGCAGTATTTGACAGTATTTTTTCTTCACCAAACAAAACTAAAAGTGCTGTAAAAATGGATATTTTGTCTTGAACCTGTGACTGTATATCCTTTGAGATCTGTATTTTGCCTTCCTGATACAGAGCTCCAAATCCACTTCATAGACATAGAGCCCAATGTTGTAATTCTCTCTGCCTGTAGCTACCACTGGAGGGCGCTCAAGAGCTTACTGCATACTGAAGTACTATGTAGTTTGCTTTATAAAGCTTGGCATTAGTTTGCTTTATAAAGCTTGGCATTGATCCCACCACCTACGATAGTACTGATCCCCTCACCAGCCGCACTTCAGACTGTCCATTCTCATCTTTTGAACCTGTCACAGAAGAGGAAGTCTCCCAGCTACTTTCTTCATCTCGCCCCACAACCTGCAGTAGTGACCCCTTCCCCTCACACCTTCTCCAATCTCTGTCCCCTGCTGTCACTGCTTACCTTACTAAAATATTTAACCTCTCTCTCTCTTCTGGAATCTTCCCATCCTCCTTCAAGCATGCTGTTATAACCCCGCTACTGAAAAAACCCTCCCTGGACCCGTCCTGTGCTGCTAACTAGCGACCCGTCTCTAACCTCCCCTTCATCTCTAAACTCTTGGAACGCCTGGTTTATTCTCGTTTAATCCGCTATCTCTCTGCTAACTCTCTGCTTGACCCCTTACAATCTGGTTTCCGCGCTCTGCACTCTACTGAAACAGCTCTCACAAGTCTCCAATGATCTACTAATGGCTAAATCCAATGGTGACTTCTCTCTTCTTATTCTTCTGGACCTCTCTGCAGCTTTTGACACTGTTGACCATCAACTTCTCCTCACTATGCTCCGCTCAGTCGGCCTCAATGACACTGCGCTCTCCTGGTTCTCCTCTTATCTCTCAGACCGCACTTTCTGTGTATCATTCGCGGGCTCTGTTTCCTCCCCTCTTTCCCTTGCTGTTGGGGTTCCTCAGGGCTCGGTCCTCGGCCCCCTGCTCTTTTCTCTCTACACAGCCCCCATTGGACAAATCATCGCCAGATTTGGCTTCAGGTACCATCTTTATGCTGATGACACCCAATTATACACATCTTCCCGTGACATCACCCCTGCACTCATACAGAACACCAGTGACTGTCTCTCTGCTGTCTCTAATATCATGTCCTCGCTCTATCTGAAACTAAATCTCTCTAAGACTGAACTACTACTGTTTCCACCATCTAATAGATCTGTCCCTGATATATCCATTGCAGTCTCAGGCCTTACTATAACTCCTAGGCAGCATGCCCGCTGCCTCGGGGTCATATTTGACTCAGACCTTTCCTTCACCCCTCATATTGAATCACTCGCACGTTCATGTCACCTCCACCTCAAAAACATCTCCAGAATACGCCCTTTCCTTACCAGAGATACACTAAAGACACTTATTGTCTCTCTGATTCATTCTCGCCTTGACTACTGTAATTCCTTACTAATCGGTCTTCCCCTCACTAAACTCTCTCCTCTACAATCTATTCTGAATGCAGCGGCCAGGCTCATCTATCAGGCTAGACGCTACAGCGATGCCTCCGGTCTGTGCCAGTCACTACATTGGCTGCCTATTCATTATAGAATAAAATATAAAGTTATTACTCTCATCCACAAGGCTCTCCATAATGCCGCACCTCCCTACATTTCTTCCCTCATCTCTGTCTACCGCCCAACCCGTGCTCTCCGCTCACTCAATGACCTAACACTTACATCCTCTATTATCAGAACCTCCCACGCTCGTATACAAGACTTCTCCCGAGCTGCACCACTTCTCTGGAATGCTCTACCCCGGACAATCAGATTAACTCCCAACTTCTACAGTTTCAAACGCAAACTAAAGACGCATCTTTTCAGACAAGCCTATCACAATTCCTAATGCACAAAATTGTCTGAACACTGTATAAGCAATGCCGCCCCTGCTACCTCTTGTGTCACCCCCTCTACCTCATAGATTGTAAGCTCTTTTGAGCAGGGCCCTCAGTCCCATTGTGTGAAATGACGTTCTTTGTTATGTATGTCTGTATCTGAACCCCATAAATTGTACAGCGCTGCGGAATATGTTGGCGCTATATAAATAAAATGTATTATTATTATTATTATAAAGCTAGCGGAAAATTAAGCATCTGCCTATTATTGAAATGAATAGGAGGTGGAATTTCGCTGTTTCTTCTGTGTGAACATGTCCTAAATGTATACGATAAGATCCGGAGCTCCCCCTAGTGGTGGCCATGGGCATCCAGAATATTATGTTTTTACTATATAGAGCTCAGGAGAAGTAAAATGGAGATCTGACTATTATAAAAATAGATTCAATTCTCAAAAAATTGCAAATGGGTGTCAATTAATAGTGCAAGAGCAATATCAATGGCAGGCGACTCACTCTAAGAACCGTGTGATGTATTCTTTGCTGCAGGGCGACCAAGTCAGTGGAGAGGTGTCATACTGCAGCTGACGGGACATTATGTACGGCTGTCCTCCACCCAATTCGCAGTCGTTCCCTTGTCCATCGTGCTGGATTCCGAAGCTGGATAACAATCACAACGGATGTTACATTTGTGCACAATATTCTATATAATTTCTATCTCTGTCATGTATATGGAGCCTTAAAGGGGTTTTCCAGGACTGTAATATTAATGACCAACCCCTAGGTAAAGTCTGACACCCGGGACCCCTGCTGATCAACTTGGACGGTCTCCACTTCCTTATATCAGGCCAGTGACATCATGTCCATTGATCACATGACCATGCTGCAGCTAAACTGCAATACCAAGCACAGCCACTATACAATGTATGGCGCTGTGCTTAGTAAGCAGTGAAGGCGCGGCAACAATCAATATCACAGTCCCTGAAAACTGCTTTAACAATACAGAAGGTTCAACTCGAAATGCAAACTTTATTTATTGCAAATATGGAGGCCGTGGCTTAGGTCATGAAAATTCTAGGGCCATTAATTCTGTCAATCCGGTCCTTCAGATACAATATTTATGCCCTGCAGGTCCTTACACCACAGGACATAACAACTACTGCTGCATGTTACTAGACGTAGTCTAAGCCACGCCCCCTTCTATGATATCACTTCCTGCACTGGAGCTATTGGCAGAAGCTACACTTAAAGGGGTTGTCCGACAAACAATACTACTCCCTTATCCTTGTGAAGGGGAACAAGCATCTAATTAATAGGGGCCACACTTCTGGGACCCCCCACCAATCACGACCACAGAGCCAGGTATGACAGCTTTCACTTTTTTGGAACTGACACATGCATTATCGCTCCATTCAAGCAGCTGACTCCATGTCCTCAGTAGTGGATGTGGCCAATCGGTATGGACACCCCTATACAAGACATGGAACTTTCTGCATCCGGCTCCATGCACTGTATAGTACAACGATTGGACACACCCCTGAGCAACTGACCCATGTGGGGGGCTTTGGCCCCCACTATTACATATTTATGGCCTTTCCTAAGGATAGGTCATAACTTTAATAAAATCCTGGACAACCCCTTTAAGAAGCTTTTTCCCCCCTCTGCCTGATCTGTACACGACCCTGGTAAAATGGTTGACTTTAAGTTATTCCACCCTGACCTCTGGTCCATTTACAGGAGCAAAAATAAAGCAGAGCGTTCTCTAAATTCCATGTATGACGTTCAGGGCAGAAAAGGAAGTCGATAAAGAGGAGTTTCAGCCAATAGCTGTGGAACAGGAAGTGACATCAGAGAAGGGGGCGTGGTTTTGGCAACTTCTGCCGTACAGCCTGGTAACATGCAGCAGTAGTTGTTATTCCCTGTGTTTAGAAGCTTCCATGTGACCTGCCCTGCAGCCTCACGTGTTCCCAGCAACCTCTTATCACTAATGATGGAAATTTCACGGAATTTTATGAAATTTCAAGGCCAATCTGACAACTCTACGCCAAGGAAGGACACATTCTACTTAATACAAATTATACTGAGGGGAAATGACAGATTATCTGCTGGATTAGTAACACTTGTGTATCACCAACTATTTATATAAGGAATTATCGGCTACGGGGATTTTATTACATTATCCTATTAATATCTGGAAATATCCGCCAGATTTATAACTCAGAGAAAACAACCATAACCCATATATTAAAATGATTGATTAAGGAACGAATCAGATATCCGGACATATCATTTATTGCTAGAAATTACATTTTACATTCCGGATATTATAGAAATTAGTTACAGAAGGAAATAGATTGCCAAAAATAGAAGGAAATATTGGATTGAAAAAGAGAGCAAAACAAACTTTCTTTCTATCTCCTATCTATCTATCTATCTATCTATCTATCTATCTATCTATCTATCTATCTATCTATCTCCTATCTATCTATCTATCTATCTATCTATCTCCTATCTATCTATCTATCTATCTATCTATCTATCTATTATCTATCTATCTATCTATCTATCTATCTATCTATCTATTATCTATCTATCTATCTATCTATCTATCTATCTATCTATCTATCTAGTCTTACCGTACCTGTGTCCAATCTCATGTGCAATGGTGAACGCCATGGGGAGTCCGGAGTCCTCATTGATATTGCAGCTCCTGGAGGGCTGGCACATGCCCGACAGATGAGACAAGCCCAGGGTTTCACAGGGGCTGTTTCTACCAGCACAGATATCCTTCCTGAAATACACGAGTATTATCGGTGATGTCTCTGTGTGTGATATTTCCTGTACTATTCAGTAATCTTACTGCTTTGCCGTGTTTATGAATTCCACCCTGTGTGTAGTAAGCAGTGCACCGGTGATGAGTGTGGAAAAAGCGATGGTCATCTATCAGAGCAATGACCCACCAAGCTGGATGGATCCAAAGGGTGCGACCACCACTAAATTCCCTTCTGAACCCCTTCTATGCTGTTGTAGGGCAATTTTATGTCAAAATTCATATGCAAATTAGCTGCTTTATGGGCCTGGGCCACATCTGTCAAAACACCCATTGTTGCCAATTGCCACACTGCGTCCAGACTAGTGTTGGGTGAATGTCCAAAGATTTGGGTTTCTTACGAATTTTCCAAAAAATTTAAATTCTACTAAGCCTTAAATTTTGGAAAAATTGAGCCAAATGGCCATAAAATGTATATATATATATTTTAACCCTTCCTGGGCTCTGCCATGGCATCCTCTGCCATTCCAGTCTACTTCAAAGGCCAACCACCATCTTCTCCGGGCCCCAGAGACCTGTGGATAGGGCCCCAGTGGTCATATATGTGGACGTTCATGCCGTCACACGTTCATGCTATAGCATCACCACTAGAGATGGGTGAATCAGTTCGCAACTAGATCCGACCCAACTTCCGAATTGTTTGCTTTTGCTCTCCTGGCGATGTCATGACACTTGGCTTGCCCATGTCACCCCTTGGCCTCCACCTATTATGCTAAGGATTCTGAAAAGAATCACATTACAGAGGCCATTTTAGTTAATCCAAGATGAATCCCAAATTGTTCTGATTTTGGGATATTTGGAATATTTTATGGAATATTCCGGTTGAATCCAGTTTGTTGTGAATCGATTTGCCCAACACTAGGTCTGACTGAACAAGTTTGGTTCGAAACGAGATTTCCTTATAAATATGGTACGCCGGTGGCATCATCACAGATAAGCTCAGCCGTTTGTCAGCTGACAGTGCTGACCGGCTGACTTTCACCAAAATGAACAGACACTCGATTGACCCATCATTTACATGTCCACCAATGTCAAGCACCCCAACATGAAGTTCCATGTGTGTGCTCACCCTCTACAATTCCTCCTCCTCCTCATATTCCTCCTCCATCAGCGTTGCACAATTCTGCTCCTACTAGGCTCAATCCACCCTGATTCCCCCAAACATTGCTGGTCAGAGGCTCCACTCACCCAAAGGGCCAAAAACTAAATCTCTGCTGTTTAAAGGCTCAACTCACCCCAAGGGCCAAAGACACTGCTGGTGCATGGCTCTATTCTTATTTTTCTCCAATTCAATCTCTGAATGACCTGCTCTGAGAGATGGCCTAGACACTGCTACAATGGCAATCACTGGGGTTTGCTGTTCTGGTTCCAAAGAATCTTGTGTCTTACTTGAAGAAGAGACAATCTTAGTCTGACTGCTGGCTGCTTGTGCTGCAGCATGTGGAGTTGGGTCTGTCAGCCTTGTGATGAACTCCTCACATGTTGTTCCCCATAGACTATAATGGGATTCGATAATTCGAATAGTCGAATATTGAGGGGCTATTCTAAACGAATATCGAATATTTCACTGTTCGCTCATCTCTATTTCAGACCTATTCTGATTCCACAGAACTGGCCCGGCACTTTTTGGCCCCTGTGGCGGGATGCTCTGCTGGCGTGTTCCCTCCCCTATAGTTTACGATAGTGCTGGGCAGGTCACGTTGTGGGATATGTTAATAGGGCACTTCACGAAATGAAAAATCACTTGAAGAACATAGAAGGAACAATTCACCTAATGGGCTCTGCTTGTAGCGACATAGACCTGTCCGCAATAAATCTATCACATGATTAATTCTAGAGATCAGAGAGATGAAGCCCAGAGAATAAGAGCAGGCCAAGATGGCGGGATCAGAGATCACCATGATCGACTCAACAAATATTAAAAAAAAAAGAACCATTGTGAACCGAAAAATTTAAAAATTCTGGATCTTGGAATGTGCTGAAACAAAAATGGATACAAAAAATAAACCCTTAAAGGGTTAATAGACAGTGATGACAATCTCAGGTTGTCTCCATGTCTCTTGGATTGGCCGGTCTTGTATAAATATGAATTGTAATGGAAGCGTCTTCCAAGAAGTATAGAAAAAGCTTCATCGGCACCTTCACCCTCCAACACAGAAAAAGTGATGGAAGGAATTAGACAATATCTCGTTACATATTCCTGATTAATATCCCGAACTCCTTCAAAGAGTCAGAAGAGTCGGCCATTCCAGGCAAGTGTCTTATTGTTTGATGACATTCATCTGGAAACTTCCCGGCGAGTTCTTATATATGTAAATGAGATGTCTTGGATATCCTGAGAGTACAGGACCGCCGCGGGGAGGGCAGATGAGACGGTACTTAAAGATGAACGCCATCTCTAAGGGTGAAGATGAGTGATGCTAAGGGTAATGAGTAGGTTACCCAAAATGAATCCTAAAACATGATAAAGGGAACTTAGAATTTGTAAAAACCCATATTATGTATCGACAAAATGTATCTGCTTAGATGACGCCTCCATCATCTTTTCCTGACAAAAATGAACATGTGCCGCCTGCCTTGACCTCTACCTGTCTACCATGACGAATAAAATCCACCTGCCCTGACCTCAGTTTCTCCTGTAACCGTACCCCTGCTTGTCCCTCCAGTACTTTGCATTGATAGTCCCTGAACTGTTAGGGTCGATTGCAACTGAACTGAGACCACTCCTGAGGTAGTGACCTAGGGGTTCGCTTATAAGAAGACCACAGCACTATATTGGTGTTAAATGGTGAAAATCAGGGGACCATTTAGACAATGACCTCAGAAGACGTCCGAAGCCAATTCATTTTAGTCCATATTAGTGGGTCCATGTGTATGTTTTCCTCTAGCATCTACCATTATGCTGACCCCCTAATGGTAATGATATGAGATGACTCTGCTGCCTTCTTATGGTAATGATAATGAAATGACTCTGCTGCCATCTTATGGTAATGATAATGAAATGACTCTGCTGCCATCTTATGGTAATGATAATGAGATGACTCTGATGACCTATTGTAGAAATGATAATGAGATGACACTGCTGCCCTCTTATGGTAATGATAATGAGATGACTCTGATGACCTATTGTAGAAATGATAATGAGATGACTCTGATTACCTATTGTAGAAATGATAATGAGATGACACTGCTGCACTCTTATGGTAATGATAATAATATGACTCTGATGACCTCTTGTACAAATGATAATGAAATGACTCTGCTGTCCTCTTATGGTAATGATAATTAAATGACTCTGCTGCCCTCTTATGGTAATGATTATGAGATGACTCTGATGACCTATTGTAGAAATGATAATGAGATGACTCTGATGACATCTTGTAGAAATGATAATGAGATGACTCTGCTGCCCTCTTATGGTAATGATAATGAGATGACTCTGATGACCTCTTGTATAATGATAATGAGATGACACTGCTGCCCTCTTATGGTAATGATAATCAGATGACTTTGCTGACCCCTCATGGTAATGACAGTAAACTTACTCTGCTGACTCCTCCTTCTAATGATAATGAAAATAATGAGATGACTCTGCTGACCCTCCTTCTAATGATAATAAGATTGCTCAGAATCTCAGTATACTAGCTCCTCTTAGCAGTCACTGTCTTAGGGAGGGTTCACACGGAGTAACGTGCCGCGTGATGTGGCACGTAGACGCCGTGGGCCGTATACGCTCCCATTGATTTCAATGGGAGCGGGGATCGTATGCGCCGCGCTATTTCCCTTTAAAAGAAAGCAAATAAAAATACTACAATCCATTGTGTGTAAGAGATAAATACCTTGTTAATAATACAGCCACGTCGTGATGGGCCGGGTGTAGATCACTTTTCGGGTTTATGCTCTTCTGCCACTTACAGAAACTGGCCAAAGTCTGATCGGCGTGGTGGGTAATTTTCAGACCTTCCTGGACAAGAAATAACAATCTGTTCAAAATTTTGCAACAAAAAATTCTATCAACTTTTAGCAATGTTTTTGAAAATCATGAATATTTTTTATGGAGATGAATATATGTACATATGTACTGTGTGTATTGCAGTTGGAATTGAGTGAAAGACTTGCAGGTTTGTATTGGCTAATGGGGGGGGGGGGGGTCAGGGTTTTGGGAAAGCTGTATCTCCAGAACGGTACATCCGAGAGAGTTGAGGCCTCATCTTAAACCTTCCCAGACACCTGAAGTATCTGTGTGCCAAATTTGGTAAAGACCGGTCCAGTCGTTTGGCCGCGCATAAAGAACAGACAGACAACCGAAACTCATTTTTATAATATAGAGAGATTATTATTATTATTATTATTATTATTATTATTATTGTTATTTAAAATAATACTATATCCTGTAATTTTCACTCTGACTACTGAGCCTAAAAATGGACTGATACTTGCCAATTCTGTAGGGGTTTCTTTGCAGCAGTCACTTCATTTACATCCCAGCCAGTATTACAATAGAAGATAACGCCTCTATAGATAACACCACTGAGCCATCATTACATCACTACTGACAATAGATGATGTCACAGATTAGCTTCTCGCCCTCCCCACACTGAGCATGTCTAGAAAACTCTCCCATAGATCCTCTTCAGTAATGGAGGTTTATCCTCTACAGTGAGGAGTCCTGGAATGGAGGTCTATCCTCTTCAGTAATGGAAGTCTATCCTCTTCAGTGATGAGTCTTGGAATGGAGTTCTATCCTGATGAGTCCTGGAATGGAGGTCTATCCTCTTCAGTGATGAATCCCGGAATGGAGGTCTATCCTGATGAGTCCTGGAATGGAGGTCTATCCTCTTCAGTGATGAGTCCTGGAATGGAGGTCTATCCTCTTCAGTGATGAGTCCTGGAATGGAGGTCTATCCTCTTCAGTGATGAGTCCTGGAATGGAGGTCTATCCTCTTCAGTGATGAGTCTTGGAATGGAGGTCTATCCTGATGAGTCCTGGAATGGAGGTCTATCCTCTTCAGTGATGAGTCCTGGAATGGAGGTCTATCCTCTTCAGTGAGGAGTCCTAGAATGGAGGTCTATCCTCTTCAGTGATGAGTCCTGGAATGGAGGTCTATCCTCTTCAGTGATGAGTCCTGGAATGGAGGTCTATCCTCTTCAGTGAGGAGTCCTAGAATGGAGGTCTATCCTCTTCAGTGATGAGTCCTGGAATGGAGGTCTATCCTCTACAGTGATGGAGTCCTGGAATGGAGGTCTATCCTCTTCAGTAATGAGTCCTGGAATGGAGGTCTATTCTCTATAGTGATGAGCCCTGGAATGGAGGCCTATCCTCTTCAGTGATGAGACCTGGAATGGAGGTCTATCCTCTACAGTGATGAGTCCTGGAATGGAGGTCTATCCTCTTCAGTGATGAGTCCTGGAATGGAGGCCTATCCTCTTCAGTGATGAGACCTGGAATGGAGGTCTATCCTCTACAGTGATGAATTCTGGAATGGAGGTCTATCCTCTACAGTGATGAATTCTGGAATGGAGGTCTATCCTCTTCAGTGATGGAGTCCTGGAATGGAGGTCTATCCTCTTCAGTGATGAGACCTGGAATGGAGGTATATCCTCTACAGTATGGAGTCCTGGAATGGAGGTCTATCCTCTACAGTGATGGGCTCTGTAGTGGAGGTATATAAGTTTAGGGCTTTCTGCTAGTGATGCTCGTACTTTGTTTCCTTTTTTAATATTATTTGAATATATATCGATCCTGTAGTTTCCAGAATTCCCATTTTTCCTTCTTGGTGCTGCAATTTCAATATCATTTTTTTTTTTTATGAGGCTGGGGGAGATGAGAAGAATAATATTTTCGCCTGGACAATCCCTTTACGGCTGGTTTATGACTGGAGAGATTTGATGAATATTATCAAGACTGGAGTGATAAATTCTGTTTTCTAAGTGTTTTTGCACCTCTATGGCACAAGGCAGGGACTTACCTCTTCCTCCTCCAGCAGGATGACCCGCACCACTTTTATGTGAATTGCATTACCAATACTTGGGTCGTGGAATAATCCGGATACCTATTAGAAATAATGAGGAAGTAGTCAGTGACCCGTGATAAGCCGGGAGGGGAGCGATGAGCGCACGTGTCATCAAACCAACAAGCGTGGAAAGAAGAAGAACAATTATCGTGTAAGAGGAATTCTAATAGAAGAATAAGAGGAACGCCATGTCTGCAGTGTGGGGGCTATTCTCATGGCAAAGAACCTTCTAGATAACTCAGTCCCATGTAATCTTAGTAATGCCGATTATAGGACTGCTCATGGACAGGTTACGTTCTATTGTTCTGTATACTATATTCTATCTTTCTACATATCTATTTAATCTAAATCTACGTAATCCTTGTCTATGATAAGAGATAATTCTAAGAACAGAACGTACCATATTCATCACAGTAAAAATATACGATTCCACGCTTTCGCTCCCATGATATTCAATCATTTTGGTGTCGGCCACCACCAGAGTTTCCACCCATCGCTCTTTGCTGACAGACCGCGGAGAAATTCTTCTGTTTTTCAGTTGCGTCCTCTCCCATTTCTCCCTTTGGCGTTCAATCTGGAGAACTGAGCTGAAATTATCTAGAAAAGAAGTAGAGATACTATGTAAGACTGAATACACGTGGAGTCTATGGTTATGTTACATTGTACGGCTCTGTGTACATAAGGAGAGGGTCTCGTAATAGGGTCTTGAAACATCAGGTATTTGGGAACTGCTAAGCACTGGTGGTTAAAGGACATGAAGGTCCCAGAGGTGGGAAACGCCATATTTGGTACAGTTGCTTACAGATGTGTCCTTCCTTTCCTCTTGGCCGTACATGTCCTGATATGTATGACACAAGATGAGCAGCTTTTCAAGACAACACAACTTTGCAATATTGTATCTCAATGAGAGACACCTCTTGTATATATGTGTGGTCACCCAGTTGGCGTCCATAACTAAATCCGAGTGATGGACACAATGCTGGATGAAAAAAAGCAATGCAGAGTACGACCCACCACCAAAAGTACAGTATATATTTAGGCTATAAATATTGTCGTATATATGTGGACTATTGGCGGGTTACAAAATATGTAAAACGTGTCTTTAGAGGTAGTTTTCCATTTTAAGTAGAATTTTTGACCCGGTCTGAAAAGCCCAATGGACTCCATCATGTGATCGGCGCTGTGCATTGTCGTTCTTTCATTCATCTAAAGCTGTTCAGCTATTCCACAGATATAAGCCATTTTAATTTAGGTGTCTACTAGACAAATGGGCAGTAGCACAACACACAGCGTCCCCTCATTTAGTGACTACTTGACTTATACACCTTAATTTACATCAACACTATCAGGGCTTATATCTGTGGAATAGCTGAATTGATTTGGATAAACAAAACACCAAAATGCTCAGGGTGACAGCGCCGATCACATGATGGAGATCATTGGGCTCTTCAGACTTGGTGTTTGGTTCTGTTTACAGTGTTGGACATGAGGTCAAGTCATATGTTGGGGCTGCTCCAAATAGAGTTGAGCGATGGGGAAAGATCGGATCCCGATCGGCGATTGAGCAAATTTCACGATCGGGATTAGCTGGAAGATTATCAAAAATCAGATTTTAAAAACGATCCTGAATCTCAAGATCAGCTCAACCCTACTCCATAAACATAAAGTAACTAGGGTTGAGCAATCAGGATCGGGAAAGATCGGATCCCGATCAGCGATCGAGCAAATTTCACGATCACGATTGGGATCGGCTGGAAATTGATTGAAAATCGGATTTTAAAAACAATCCTGAAATCTTAAGATCAGCTCAACCAACCCCAGCTCTAAGTCAAATGTGAAGGACTTAGGACAAGCCTAGTCCAGTGGGGAATTGCAAAACTTCCATTACAGATACCATGTGTGGTTGTCTAGGAAGATCTCCAAGGTCTACTCGAGACAGCAAATAGTATGGACCACGTCCTAGTTGCATCCTATGTAGCATGAAGTAGAATACTGCCCAAGTAGTGATCTAAACCTATTAGTGAAGGCCTACTTGTGCACCTTCAGGATGTCTAGATGGAGAAGGCCACACATGTGGGTTCACTGGAACAACACTGCCCAGTCGGGGACGAATATCCTATACTAGGCTTGGTGGCTGAGATTGTCCTGATGGGACAATTCTATCACTATATGGAAATAAAAGCCCGTTGCAGTTTAATCCCATAAATCTCGCTCGCCACATTGATGTTTTTGTATCTCTCAGTAGATGTAAGACCATAGACAATATCTAGCAGGAACGTCTCACATCTCAGCCATATTCCCTCCTGACTCCAGCCACACGTTTCACAATGACAAACAGTCATTGAGCAGTTCACTTGATAGGAGGACAGGTTGATGCGCTGCGTAAGTAGTTTCTAGAGATCATGACCCAGAAAAGAATTGTCAGCCATTTTCCTGCATTTTACTTACCTAGAACTGTTTGATCTCTTCAGGTTGTCTTCAGAAAATTGGACGTATTATTATTAATTTTTTTGGCGCCATTTTGAAAACTGAACAGGTTGAAGAGGTTTTACTAGGAATATATTTATATTTGAAACTGTAGAGAGTTAAAAATAAAATATTTTTGCAATATAAATAATTCTATAATAATAATAAAATAAATAAACATTTTTGGGAGGCGTTCTTGCGCTTGTAGTTCAATACAGGAGTGTACTGCGCAGGCGTCGGAAGTTGGACCGAGACGGAAGACAGGAGAGGCGGGGTTGCAGCTGAAGATGGAGGCGTCACTCGAGAGAACTCTCGGGCAGCAGTGGGAACACCCCCATCGCCGTTTCAGCGCTGGGGCCCACCCTTATTGCTGTGGAGAACTCATTTGCATACTCGGTAAAACCGGTATTTCTAAGGAACGGCGCCGCAGAGACCAGGTCTAAAGGTAAGAGATGAATAGCCTTTCTTAAGGCTATTCCGGCGTGGTAATTAAAAACAATGTTGGTTTAGTGGTAGAATCCCTTTAAACTTTTTTTTAAGGTACTGTACCGGTTAAAGGGTGCTCGAGTCTTTATGAAAAGTTGAAATATGTGCAGAGCCTTGCTGGGCAGTCTGAGCTATGACTATATAAGCCTTCATGCATTGTGGCTAACGGTCTCATTATGGTTGCATTGCATATACAATACAGAGCAGTCTGTCCCCCATCCATTACTACAACTACTGGTTTCTGTGTAAGTTTGCCAGGAGTAACTGTAAAATAGCCCAGGTGACCATCATATAGGAGAAATTACCTCCATCTTTTGGCCCCTCATATTGCCCCTGTTTTTTGTCATATAAAATATTACCCCTTTGATGATGGTAAGGGTAAGTACCTATATCTCCGTAATGCAGTGCCCCATTGTACAGGATTATGACTAGTGTCAGGGCCCTTTAAGTGGCTCACATATGACATTGTATTCACACTCGGTACATAGAGGCGAGCGCGCTTCCCTAATTCTTTATGCACCCGCTGCTCCCTCAGGCTTCAACACCCCTGCACTAATTCTTTGATATAAATCCTGGGGTATTATCGGCTTGCTGGCACTTTAATGACATGATCCTTCTCTGTACTGATACAGTAGCTATTACCGCCACTTCAGTAATGCATCATGGGATATTGCTGCCTGTGATATCCAGAATTGTTTTATGTGATATTGAACCCAAACGCTTTCATATATTTCTATGTATAAATTTCATTACTTCAGCCGCTCTCTGCTGCGGATTCCACATTAAACCGGGGAGGCCTGGCAGAGCTTATGAAGTCGGCTGCTTTGTCTCAGACCCGCCATATGTCTAAACAGAAGATTCACACGAGAAAACTGGAAGATTAATTTTTCTTAAAAAAATCTATATTTAGTAATAAAGAGCATATTTTCTAAACAATTTTGAAACAATCTAACGCACCAGACACATTTATATTCGGTAATTTTGTCTGTTCTTAGAAGAGTTGTCTAGTTTAGAAATTTCTATATAGGATTCCCATCTCTTAGGTGGCCACAAAGAGCATCTCTCACCATGGAGGACCTGACCTGTCCTGCATTATATAGACAACCCTTTGATATGGATGGACAATGTGCAATGCTTTATTTCCCCTGTGGTGGCGCTGCAGGGAAACGGAGCACTTATAGTTAAGCTGCCTACTGATCACAGCTGATCGCTAATGGTCCCAAAAAAATAGTCGCCTTCTGCTAAGTTTGAAAGTTTGTTAATCCCTCAGAATTTTCTATATTTCTGCATATTTACTGCTACTTGACCTAAAATACATCACACAAGTCCTAAAAGTAGATAAAGACAATCAAGTCAAACGAATGAGTCAAAAATATTAGGCAGGTTCATTATTTATAGAAGTCAATGACCCAATATTACATAACAGTGATCTGTTAAAGTACAGTCCTATGAAAAAGTTTGGGCACCCCTATTAATCTTAATCATTTTTAGTTCTAAATATTTTGGTGTTTGCAGCAGCCATTTCAGTTTGATATATCTAATAACTGATGGACACAGTAATATTTCAGGATTGAAATGAGGTTTATTGTACTAACAGAAAATGTGCAATATGCATTAAACCAAAATTTGACCGGTGCAAAAGTATGGGCACCTCAACAGAAAAGTGACATTAATATTTAGTAGATCCTCCTTTTGCAAAGATAACAGCCTCTAGTCGCTTCCTGTAGCTTTTAATCAGTTCCTGGATCCTGGATAAAGGTATTTTGGACAAACAATTCAAGTTCAGTTAAGTTTGATGGTGGCCGAGCATGGACAGCCCGCTTCAAATCATCCCACAGATGTTCAATGATATTCAGGTCTGGGGACTGGGATGGCCATTCCAGAACATTGTAATTGTTCCTCTGCATGAATGCCTGAGGATTTGGAGCGGTGTTTTGGATCATTGTCTTGCTGAAATATCCATCCCCGGCGTAACTTCAACTTCGTCACTGATTCTTGAACATTATTCTCAAGAATCTGCTGATACTGAGTGGAATCCATGCGACTCTCAACTTTAACAAGATTCCCGATGCCGGCATTGGCCACACAGCCCCAAAGCATGATGGAACCTCCACCAAATTTTACAGTGGGTAGCATGTGTTTTTCTTGGAATGCTGTTTCTTTTTGGACGCCATGCATAACGCCTTTTTTTATAACCAAACAACTCAATTTTTGTTTCCAAAATGAAGCTGCCTTGTCCAAATGTGCTTTTTCATACCTCAGGCAACTCTATTTGTGGCGTACGTGCAGAAACGGCTTCTTTCTCATCACTCTCCCATACAGCTTCTCCTTGTGCAAAGTGCGCTGTATAGTTGACCGATGCACAGTGACACCATCTGCAGCAAGATGATGCTGCAGCTCTTTGGAGGTGGTCTGTGGATTGTCCTTGACTGTTCTCACCATTCTTCTTCTCTGCCTTTCTGATATTTTTCTTGGCCTGCCACTTCTGGGCTTAACAAGAACTGTCCCTGTGGTCTTCCATTTCCTTACTATGTTCCTCACAGTGGAAACTGACAGGTTAAATCTCTGAGACAACGTTTTGTATCCTTCCCCTGAACAACTATGTTGAACAATCTTTGTTTTCAGATCATTTGAGAGCGGGCTGTCCATGTTCGGCGACCATCAAACTTAACTGAACTTGAATTGTTTTGTAGAAAGAAATGGTCCAAAATACCTTCATCCAGGATCCAGGAACTGATTAAAAGCTACAGGAAGCGACTAGAGGCTGTTATCTTTGCAAAAGGAGGATGTACTAAATATTAATGTCACTTTTCTGTTGAGGTGCCCATATTTTTGCACCGGTCAAATTTTGGTTTAATGCATATTGCGCATTTTCTGTTAGTACAATAAACCTCATTTCAATCCTGAAATATCACTGTGTCCATCAGTTATTAGATATATCAAACTGAAATGGCTGCTGCAAACACCAAAATATTTAGAACTAAAAATGATTAAGATTAATAGGGGTGCCCAAACTTTTTCATAGGACTGTATGTGAACCCCAACTTTAAGTATCTGGTGTGACGTCCTTGTTCAACATCTAAGTCTTTCCAGTAATTGTTGATTCATTCTGGACGTCTCTGTTATGTTGGTGGGTTTCCTCCCATGAACTTCTCACTTCAACTCTGTTATGTTAGTGGGTTTCCTCCTATGAACTACTCGCTTCAACTCTATTATGTTGGTGGGTTTCCTCCCATGAACTACTCGCTTCAACTCTATTATATTGGTGGGTTTCCTCCCCTGAACTACTCGCTTCAACTCTGTTATGTTAGTGGGTTTCCTCCTATGAACTACTCGCTTCAACTCTATTATGTTGGTGGGTTTCCTCCCATGAACTACTCGCTTCAACTCTGTTATGTTGTTGGGTTTCCTCCCATGAACTACTCACTTCAACTTGGTTATGTTGTTGGGTTTCCTCCCCTGAACTACACGCTTCAACTCTGTTATGTTGGTGGGTTTCCTCCCATGAACTACTCGCTTCAACTCTTTTATGTTGGTGGGTTTCCTCCCCTGAACTACTCGCTTCAACTCTGTTATGTTAGTGGGTTTCCTCCTATGAACTACTCGCTTCAACTCTATTATGTTGGTGGGTTTCCTCCCATGAACCACTCGCTTCAACTCTGTTATGTTGTTGGGTTTCCTCCCATGAACTTCTCACTTCAACTTTGTTATGTTAGTGGGTTTCCTCCTATGAACTACTCTCTTCACCTCTGTTATGTTGGTGGGTTTCCTCCTATGAACTACTCGCTTCAACTCTGTTATGTTGGTGGGTTTCCTCCCATGAACTACTCGCTTCAACTCTTATGTTGTTGGGTTTCCTCCCATGAACTACTCACTTCAACTTTGTTATGTTGGTGGGTTTCCTCCCATGAACTACTCGCTTCAACTCTGTTATGTTGGTGGGTTTCCTCCTATGAACTACTCGCTTCAACTCTATTATGTTGGTGGGTTTCCTCCCATGAACCACTCGCTTCAACTCTGTTATGTTGGTGGGTTTCCTCCCCTGAACTACTCGCTTCAACTCTGTTATGTTGGTGGGTTTCCTCCCATGAACCACTCGCATCAACTCTGTTATGTTGTTGGGTTTCCTCCCATGAACTTCTCACTTCAACTCTGTTATGTTAGTGGGTTTCCTCCTATGAACTACTCTCTTCACCTCTGTTATGTTGGTGGGTTTCCTCCTATGAACTACTCGCTTCAACTCTGTTATGTTGGTGGGTTTCCTCCCATGAACTACTCGCTTCAACTCTTATGTTGTTGGGTTTCCTCCCATGAACTACTCACTTCAACTTGGTTATGTTGGTGGGTTTCCTCCCCTGAACTACACGCTTCAACTCTGTTATGTTGGTGGGTTTCCTCCCATGAACTACTCGCTTCAACTCTTTTATGTTGGTGGGTTTCCTCCCCTGAACTACTCGCTTCAACTCTGTTATGTTGGTGGGTTTCCTCCCATGAACCACTCGCTTCAACTCTGTTATGTTGGTGGGTTTCCTCCCATGAACCACTCGCTTCAACTCTTTTATGTTGGTGGGTTTCCTCCCATGAACTACTCGCTTCAACTCTGTTATGTTGGTGGGTTTCCTCCCATGAACTACTCGCTTCAACTCTGTTATGTTGGTGGGTTTCCTCCCCTGAACTACTCGCTTCAACTCTGTTATATTGGTGGGTTTCCTCCCCTGAACTACTCGCTTCAACTCTCTTATGTTAGTGGGTTTCCTCCTATGAACTACTCTCTTCACCTCTGTTATGTTGGTGGGTTTCCTCCTATGAACTACTCGCTTCAACTCTGTTATGTTGGTGGGTTTCCTCCCATGAACTACTCGCTTCAACTCTGTTATGTTGTTGGGTTTCCTCCCATGAACTACTCACTTCAACTTGGTTATGTTGGTGGGTTTCCTCCCCTGAACTACACGCTTCAACTCTGTTATGTTGGTGGGTTTCCTCCCATGAACTACTCGCTTCAACTCTTTTATGTTGGTGGGTTTCCTCCCCTGAACTACTCGCTTCAACTCTGTTATGTTGGTGGGTTTCCTCCCATGAACCACTCGCTTCAACTCTTTTATGTTGGTGGGTTTCCTCCCCTGAACTACTCGCTTCAACTCTGTTATGTTGGTGGGTTTCCTCCCATGAACCACTCGCTTCAACTCTGTTATGTTGTTGGGTTTCCTCCCATGAACTTCTCACTTCAACTCTGTTATGTTGGTGGGTTTCCTCCCCTGAACTACTCGCTTCAACTCTGTTATGTTAGTGGGTTTCCTCCTATGAACTACTCTCTTCACCTCTGTTATGTTGGTGGGTTTCCTCCTATGAACTACTCGCTTCAACTCTGTTATGTTGGTGGGTTTCCTCCCATGAACTACTCGCTTCAACTGTGTTATGTTGTTGGGTTTCCTCCCATGAACTACTCACTTCAACTTGATTATGTTGGTGGGTTTCCTCCCCTGAACTACACGCTTCAACTCTGTTATGTTGGTGGGTTTCCTCCCATGAACTACTCGCTTCAACTCTTTTATGTTGGTGGGTTTCCTCCCCTGAACTACTCGCTTCAACTCTGTTATGTTGGTGGGTTTCCTCCCATGAACCACTCGCTTCAACTCTTTTATGTTGGTGGGTTTCCTCCCCTGAACTACTCGCTTCAACTCTGTTATGTTGGTGGGTTTCCTCCCATGAACCACTCGCTTCAACTCTGTTATGTTGTTGGGTTTCCTCCCATGAACTACTCACTTCAACTTGGTTATGGTTGGTGGGTTTCCTCCCCTGAACTACACGCTTCAACTCTGTTATGTTGGTGGGTTTCCTCCTATGAACTACTCGCTTCAACTCTGTTATGTTGGTGGTTTCCTCCCATGAACTACTCGCTTCAACTCTGTTATGTTGTTGGGTTTCCTCCCATGAACTTCTCACTTCAACTTGGTTATGTTGGTGGGTTTCCTCCCCTGAACTACACGCTTCAACTCTGTTATGTTGGTGGGTTTTATCCCATGAACTCCTCGCTTCAACTCTGTTATGTTGGTGGGTTTCCTCCACTGAACTACTCGCTTCAACTCTATTATGTTGGTGGGTTTCCTCCCATGAACTACTTGCTTCAACTCTGTTATGTTGGTGGGTTTCCTTCCATGAACTACTCGCTTCAACTCTGTTATGTTGGTGGGTTTCCTCCCCTGACCTACTCGCTTCAACTTTGTTATGTTGGTGGGTTTCCTCCCCTGACCTACTCGCTTCAACTCTGTTATGTTGGTTGGTTTCCTCCCCTGAACTTTTCGCTTCAACTCTGTTATGTTGTTGGGTTTCCTCCCCTGAACTACTCGCTTCAGATACTTACACAATGTTTCTGTTGGATTAAGGTCAGGACTTGGACTTAACCATTCCATAAAGCTTTAACTTTATTCTTTCACTTAGGTAGAATGACTTGTGTGCTTAGGGTTGTTGTCTTTGTTGCATGACCCGTCCCAAAATGTCCCAACCATGATGCTACTGGCACTGTGGTTTTACGCTGAAATTCCTCTCTAAACACATAACAATTATCAGAACCAATTCTATTCTCATCCAGTCATAAAACATTTCTCTAGCAGCCTTCTGCTCGTCCAGATGATCTTTAGCAAACTACAGGCAGACAACAACGTTTCTTTTGGACAGCAGCGACTTTCTTCTTGCAATTCTGCCATACACACCAATGCTACCCAATGTTCTCCTGATGAGTTGCTTAGAGGTTACGTTGGGTTCCTTTGTAACCTTATAGGCCATTACAAGCCATAATCTTGCCATATATTTTGTTGGTCAGCCACTCTTGGCCAAGGTAGTAATGCTCTTTAATTTCCTCCATTTGTAGACAATCCAACTGACTGTGGATTAGGGGAGTCCAAATTTTGGTTCTGGAACCTTTAACAACCTTAAGAGCATCAACAACTCTTCTTCTGAGGTCCTCATAAATCTCCTTGCTCGAGCCATGAGACACTTCCACAAGCATTTGTTGAGAAGATCAAACTTAGGCATGGTCATTTATTTATAGAAGACAATGATCCAATATCACATACCTGTGAGTGGTAAAAGTATGTGAACCTTTTAGATTAATGGATAATTTGGGTGTTTCCAGTTAATGGGATGACAAACGGAGGTCAGTAGAGGAATGGGATCTCTGCCTACGACTCCGTCTGCGGGTTGTTGGCGTTGATGATCCACCTATATTTAGCAAATTGCTGCCGTCAATAGTTTGCCTGCTCCGGTATTTCAGCAGCTCTGAAGCTGTTCTGCTGCTGAACTTGTTCCTCACACTGTGCCTGTGATTGTTTCGGCATCTCAGCAGCTCGCTGGGACACCATATTAATGAGCGTGTTGTTGGTGTTGATCAAGTAAAGAATGAACATCACACTTGAGTTGTGCCAGTGAGTTTTTCTGTTTATTCACACTTGTGATAGTAGTAGAGTTAGAGTAAAACATTTTTCGGTACCCGCAGATACCTTCTTCGGACTCATAACTCGTAGTGTCAGTAGCACAACACAAATATTTCCATACAGTAATGTATCAGGTAAGTATCAGCGACAACTCCGCTTCTTCCCAAGCAGGGTCTGATTGAAGTTATGCAAATGAGCGGATCAGCCAGTGGGGACGCTGCGCTGCACAGGTAAATGGCATGCACACCAGAGAAAAAGGGCACATTGGTGTTGATGATCCACCTGCTCCGGCGTTTCAGCAGCAGTCAAGCTGGCCTGCCGCTGAACTCGTTCCTGGCGCTGTGCCTGTGATTGTTCTGGCATCTCAGCAGCTCACTGGGACACCATATAATGAGCATGTTGTTGTCGTCGATGATCCCCCTCAGCTGCCCTTGAGAAGATCTCTATGACTTCTGGCCCCTTCATAGCTCTCGTTGTTGCGACAAATTAGATTCTCTTTTTCCAGGCATGTTAAAAATTGGCAAACTACCAATTTGGATTAAAGGTGTTTGCCCATGTTTGTCAGCACTGCCTGGAGCAGATCAGATAATATGCAAAGGTGTGTACACACTGAGGGTTAGCTGAGTGCTTATACAGAGAGATAAAAGCCCTGGCTGAGATAAGGCTGCTGCTAAGAGCTGTTTAATATAGTATGTGAAACTAAATTCATAACTGTAATGAAACCGTGTCTTAATTAGCAGGATAAAAAGCCTATATTTTAATGGAGGTTACAATCTATCTGTGTGCCAAATTTCATTCCAATCCGTTAAGCCGTTTTTGCGTGATTGAGGAACAAACATACATACATCCAAACTTTCACATCCTACTAATATTATAAAGGTGAAAGTTTGTGTGTTTGGATGTTTGTTCCTCAATCACACCTACACGGGTGAACGGATTTGTCTGAAAATGCGCACATACATACCTTGGGTCCCGGATTGAACGATAGGCTACATGGAATTCCCGTACACCACCGCAATTCACTCCCGTGCCCGGGGCGTCTCACGGTTCAATTTGCTGCAGGACCTGGCACACTGTAGGACCTGGGATGACATCATCCCAGCCTCTTCAGCAGCTCACCTGACTGGGTGCCGCTTCTCTATGTGGACGGCTGCCGTCCACAGCAACATGGCGTCTCTGAGAGGTCCAGAGCGTCCTGCACAAGGTCCTCTGCTCTGGGCCAGCGACAAGTCCATACGCTGCCCCACCTGTGTGGCCTCACCACGGGACCGCATTACTCTGCCGCGGCAGGACAGGGGGTCGCCTGCGCCGCGCTCTGGAACGCCGGTTCGGCCAGCTGTCCCGCAGCGTCTGTCATCTCTGGACACTACAAGTCAGAACATCGGTGCACGGGAAGCCCAGGGTGTGGTGAGGCCGGGGCCACAGGTTGGTAGGGGGGAAAGGGGACACACGGTCGGCAGGGTCTGGTGGGGAGAAAAGGGGGCACAGGGTAGGTAAGATGGGGGAAGGGGGCATGGGGTAGGAGGAAGGAGTGACCACATGTGGAAGCGAGTAGGGACAAAGGGGGGTGGTGGGCGCCAGGAGGGAGAGGAGGTAAAGAGTTACAGCGGGCATGGGGTAGGGGGAAAAAGGGGGCACGGAGTAGGTAACACGGGAGAAAGGGGCATGGGATTAGGGGGGGAAGGGGGGTCAGGGTTCCGCCGACGAAGTCATGGGTAAAAGCTAGTTTATAATATTAGTAGGATAGGATTGCGAAGGGTTCACAACCGTTCAAGCACCAGTGTATGGTATTCTCTAAAATAGGACATTCATGGCCTACCCCGTGTACAAGTGCCGCAGCCTATTAACAACAGTTGATCGGATAACCCCATTGGGACATCTTTTAGTAGGAAAAACAAGCAACAATGGAAATTGAGAGCAGAAGGCATCACAATACCATCGTGTTACAGCGGATACACTCGTAAATCAATTCCCTTCTCTCTGGTTTTATAACATGTAATAATTCGCAGGTCGGAACCATTCATTAAACTACTGTAATGGCGGACAAGTCATTTATCGCTGTCACTATAATTACAGATGTGAAGTGCTCGCTGTCTTTTCCATTTCATCTGTGAAAATATGTTTTTCATGGTTGAAATTAGGAAAAACATCAAAGCGCCTACGATAAATAATCCGATCGTATTTACCGCGTGCTTAGAGACATATCCTGCTATGGGCAATAATTATTCTGTTCCCGGGGAACCGCACTCGCCGGCGCCAATATCATTAGCTTTTCGCTTGAAGTGTTGGAATCAAGAAAATAAATGAAGAAAATAAAAAGTGAAATAATTGGGAGGTAAAACTTTGGGGAAATAACATCTCGGCCTGGTGAGGTTCTGGAGGGAACGTTTCACCGGTATTTCTAGGCTACGGAGGAAAAAAACGGTTTTATATTGGTAAATATTTTATTTTGTATAAATGAGGCCATCGGAACAATAGAGATGAGCAATAAGAGATGATCGATATGAGATGAATGATAAGAGACCAGGGGTAAGAGATGAGCGATTAGAGACAAATGATTAGAGATGATCGATATGAGATAATCAATAAGAGATGATTGATATGAGATGAGCGATTAGAGATGAATGATTAGAGATGAATGATATGAGATGAATAATAAGAGATGAACGATATGAGATAATCAATAAGAGATGATTGATACGAGATGATTGATAAGAGATGAGTGATAAGAGACCAGGGGTAAGAGATGATCGGTAAGAGATGATCAATAACAGATGATCGCTAAGAAATGATCGATATGAGGTGAATGATAAGAGACCAGGGGTAAGAGATGATCGGTAAGAGATGAGTGATTAGATACGAATGATAAGAGATGATCGATATGAGATGAATAATAAGAGATGACTGATATGAGATAATCGATAACAGATAAGATAAGAGATAACAGTGATAAGAGACTAGCGGTAAGAGATGATCAATAAGAGATGATGGATAAGAGATGAGTGATTAGAGATGATCAATAAAAGAAGATTGGTAAGATATGAGTGATAGGACATGATTGGTAAGAGATGATTGGTAAGAAATGATTGATAAGAGATGAGTGATTACAGATGATTGATAAGAGATAAGCGAACTGGTTCCTAATAAGTAGAGATGAGCAAACTGATTCGGATTAAGCCTGATTCAATAGAAATCTTCCAATAGGTTCATCACCTACGACTCTCTATTATACTCTGGGTTCTCTTCAGACCCTAGAGTATAATAACTGGGTGCCCAGGGGAGGCGAGGGAACATAGCAAACCTACTCATCTTGCCTCCCGTCTCCTGGCATCTGTCCATCGGCATCCAGTGGTCCAGTGTTTTACCGACCTCTGGCTGGTGTAAACCACTCGGAGTCACGAATTACAGACGTCAGTGGTCTCGTTGGGTGAACCCACCTCATGATCCTGAGTCAAAGAGTCATGTCGTTGGCACACCCCAAGTCACAGGCCTCAGCTGTGATCCTGGGGTGCATGAGGTTATCCAGAGATTAGAAGAAGACGCTTGGGGATTGCTAGAACCCATAGGGATGTTCAGGAGAGGCGGGACAAGATGAGTATAACTCTATTATGGGTGTACTAAACCTGATATGTAACATCAAACACAATGTATGGAATCATTCATGTGACAGAGAGGCCATAATATATTAAGTATGCTTCCAGCCTGAGTGCTGGGACTGGGAGGAAATGCGACTCTGTTTCGTCCGGTCCTCCACTTATCCTGGGGTCTCCTGAGTATAATAATAGCTCTAAAGGTTTGAGCTTAACAAATTTGACCTGAAACTAACTGAGGGGCCAACCCTCATGAATACTGAATGAGATGAATCTGGTAAGGCTTGCCTTCAACTGTCAACTTCAACTGTCCTTCTGTTTGTGTCGGGCCTGCGTCCCGGGTCATTTGACGTTCCGGACTTCATTAAAGATGGCCGAAACCACCAACGACTGCAGCAGAGCCGGGGATAGGTAAGTAACATTGTTTTTTATGTTGGTACCCCCCCCTTCGGGCTCCGATTATTATACTCTAGAGACTGAAAAGACCCAATAGTATAATAATTGTTCATGGGTGTCCACAGTGGGACATAATACTGTGTGCAGGGGCCACTATGGAGGAAAATACTGTGTGCAGGGGCCACTATGGGACATAATACTGTGTGCAGGGGCCACTATGGGGCATAATACTGTGTGCAGGAGCCACTATGGGACATAATACTGTGTGCAGGGGCCACTATGGGGCATAATACTGTGTGCAGGGGCCACTATGGGACATAATACTGTGTGCAGGGGCCACTATGGGGCATAATACTGTGTGCAGGGGCCACTATGGGGCATAATACTGTGTGCAGGGGCCACTATGGGGCATAATACTGTGTGCAGGGGCCACTATGGGGCATAATAGAGAGCGCAGGAATGCGGGGGGAGGGGGGGATTCAGTCAGGGTCTTCAGCGGGTGTCAGTTGGGAGGGAGTCATATCAAAGGTTCACCATGGGGCCCCGCCGTTCCTAGTAACGCCACTGGTTGGTGTGCTTAGATTTAGGCTTTGTTCTTGTAGTGCTTCTTTTGTATTTACCTCGGCTTTGTTCCTGACTTTGACAGTTTCCAGAGAATACCATTACCCAAGCCTATCTCCAAACAAGTGGTTTCCAAGATCCAATTGTTAACTTACATACTGACTTACTTCAAGAGTAACCATAAGTTGTTGCAATGTTCAACATTGCCTCTTGAGTTCTGTATCCTGCATTGACATCAAGGGCACTGCAACCACCATGAGGCTCAGGGAGTGAGGGGATAATACTACCACTATCGTCCATACTGTAGGCCCGTTGCAACTAAGTTGAGTGCGGGAACATTGGAAGAACCGTCTACAGCCAGTATGGGCCTAACCGTGACTGACTATTACTCCGATCCTCCAGGCCGCTGCTAGAGGAGTACGTGGCAGGGCTTTATATTTAATAATTGCTTATTCTTAAAAAACTGAGACGTGCCTCGCGGGTTGCAGAACACCTCTGGAAGAAAAGCCACTCCAAGGAGGATTTCCTCAGGTACAAAGAAGCAGTTCTCACATTTAAGAATGCACTCACCTCCGCAAAGCAGGTCTACTTCACCACACTCATATCCGCACTCTCTCGCAACCCCAAACAGCTATTCTCCACCTTCAACTCCCTCCTCCGTCCTCCCGCCCCCCCTCCAACATCACTTATCTCAGCTGACGACTTTGCCTCTTGCTTTAAAACTAAAATTGACACCATCACAGACAGTCTCGCCCTACTCCCCCGACAACCCCTCTACCCAACTACTTACTGTTCCTCATCCCTGACCTGTTTCTCCTCCATCACTGACGAAAAACTCTCCTCCTTAATCTCCAAATCCCACCTCACCTCCTGCGTACTTGACCTGATCCAGTCACATCTCATCCCCAAGCTCACTGAAGTCATTACTCCAGCCCTAACCCATCTCTTCAATCTATCCCTAACCAATGGATCCTTCCCCTCAGCCTTCAAACACGCCACTGTCACTCCTATACTTAAGAAACCATCCCTTGACCCGTCCTCTCCTGCCAGCTATCGTCCCATCTCACTGCTCCCGTACGCCTCAAAACTTCTTGAGCAACACGTCCACTCAGAACTCTCCTCCTATCTCTCGTCCAACCTGCTCTTTGACAGACTTCCGTCAGGCTTCAGACCCCGGCACTCCACTGAAACTGCCCTAACAAAAGTCACTAACGACCTGCTAACCGCCAAAGCCAAGCGCCATTACTCTGTCCTCCTCCTCCTCGACCTCTCCTCTGCCTTTGACACAGTTGACCACTCCCTCCTGTTAGAAATTCTCTCATCCCTTGGTATCTCAGACCTGGCCCATTCCTGGATCTCCTCATACCTCACCGACCTCACATTCAGCGTCTCCCACTCGCACACCACCTCCTCACCTCGCCCTGTCTCTGTAGGTGTCCCCCAGGGCTCCGTCCTAGGACCCCTCCTGTTCTCCATCTACACCCTTGGCCTGGGCCAACTCATAGAATCTCATGGCTTTCAGTACCAATGTTATGCCGATGACACCCAAATCTACATTACCTCCCTGCTGGCCAGAGTTCCAGATTGTCTAGCGGCCGTAGCCTCCTTCCTCTCCTCCCGCTTTCTCAAACTCAACATGGAGAAAACAGAGTTTATCATCTTCAGCCCACCCTGTATGGCCCCACCACCTGACCCATCTATCAAAGTTAATGGAACCACAATTACCCCTGTCCCACAGGCCTGATGCCTTGGGGTAACCCTGGACTCTGACCTATCCTTCAAGCCACATATTCAAACCCTCAACACCTCCTGCCGCCTCAAAACATCCACCGAATCCGCCCCTTTCTCACCCAGGAAACCACTAAGATGCTCGTCCAGGCCCTCATAATCTCCCGCTTAGACTACTGCAACACCCTCCTCCATGGACTCCCAGCAAACACCCTCGCCCCCCTCCAGTCCACCTTAATTCACCTCTCCCCCCGAACTTCATCGGCCGCTCCCCTCTGCCAGTCCCTCCACTGGCTACCTATAGCCCAGCGAATTGAGTTCAAGCTACTAACACTAACATACAAAGCCATCCACAACCTGTCCCCTCCATATATCTCTGACCTCATCTCTCGCTACCTGCCCACACGTAACCTCAGATCCTCCAATGACCTCCTACTCCGCTCTGCCCTCATCCGCTCCTCACACAACCGTCTCCAAGATTTCTCCCGTACATCCCCCATACTCTCGAACTCCTTACCAAGACACATAAGACTGATCCCCACAATCACAGGCTTCAAGAAGGCCCTGAAGACTCCCCTATTCAGGAAGGCCTACAACCCCCAATAACACTATCACCGCACCCCCATCTGTACAGTCTCCCCCTCTCCTTCTGTCTCTATCCCCCTTCCCTCATAGATTGTAAGCCCTCGCGGGCAGGGCCCTCTACCCCACTGTGCCAGTCGGTCATTATTAGTATTATATCTACCTGTATATTCTGTGTATTGTATGTAACCCCCAAATGTAAAGCACCATGGAATTAATATAATAATGTACAGCAGCATGGGATTAATATAATAATGTAAAGCACCATGGAATTAATATAATAATGTACAGCACCATGGGATTATATAATAATGTAAAGCACCATGGGATTAATATAATAATGTACAGCACCATGGGATTAATATAATAATGTACAGCACCATGGGATTAATATAATAATGTACGGAGCACCATGGGATTAATATAATAATGTACAGCACCATGGGATTAATATAATAATGTACAGAGCACCATGGGATTATATAATAATGTACAGAGCACCATGGGATTATATAATAATGTACAGCACCATGGGATTAATGGTGTTATATAAATAAACAATAATAATAATAATAATAATAATAATATTTAAGCCTGATTTAGTTATAAAGGAAATAACAACCAGCATTGGGCGCGCTCGGCCTGGGGCAATGGTAATGGGTGTACTAAACCTGTCATGCAACATCAAACACAATGTATGAGGCTGAGGCCTGAGGCTTTAATATACTAAATATACCCCCACCCTAGCGCCGTGAGGAGAGGTGACCCTGTTTGTTTGTCCTCCCTATAGATATATTCATGAAATCCTCAGTCGTGCACTTATTATATTTACTTAGACATATTATCATTAGAGATGAGCGAACAGTGTTCTATCGAACTCATGTTCGATCGGATATTAGGCTGTTCGGCATGTTCGAATCGAATCGAACACCGCGTGGTAAAGTGCGCCATTACTCGATTCCCCTCCCACCTTCCCTGGCGCCTTTTTTGCTCCAATAACAGCGCAGGGTAGGTGGGACAGGAACTACGACACCGGTGACGTTGAGAAAAGTAGGCAAAACCCATTGGCTGCCGAAAACATGTGACCTCTAATTTAAAAGAACAGCGCCGCCCAGGTTCGCGTCATTCTGAGCTTGCAATTCACCGAGGACGGAGGTTTCCGTCCAGCTAGCTAGGGCTTAGATTCTGGGTAGGCAGGGACAGGCTAGGATAGGAAGGAGAAGACAACCACAACAGCTCTTGTAAGAGCTAAATTCCAGGGAGAAGCTTGTCAGTGTAACGTGGCACTGACGGGCTCAATCGCCGCAACCCAGCTTTCCCAGGATCCTGAATGGAATACACTGTCAGTGTATTCCCGTATACCCGATATATACCCCGATACCCGTTCCAACGGTGTGCCCCCCCACCTTCACCCCAGAAATACCCTGCAAGTCCCCTAGCAATAGAATTGGGGCTATATACACCCACAATTTTTACTACTGGTATACAGTGCCATTGTCTGACTGGGAATTCAAAGAATATATTGGGAATACAAATACCCTCATTTCTTGCTACTGCCATATAGTGCCAGTGTCTGACTGGTAATTCAAAGAATATATTGGGGTTACGTGCACCCACAATTTTTACTACTGGTATACAGTGCCATTGTCTGACTGGGAATTCAAAGAATAAATTGGGAATACAAATACCCTCATTTCTTGCTACTGCCATATAGTGCCAGTTTCTGACTGGTAATTCAAAGAATATATTGGGGTTACGTGCACCCACAATTTTTACTACTGGTATACAGTGCCATTGTCTGACTGGGAATTCAAAGAATATATTGGGAATACAAATACCCTCATTTCTTGCTACTGCCATATAGTGCCAGTGTCTGACTGGGAATTCAAAGAATATATTGGGGTTACGTGCACCCACAATTTTTACTACTGGTATACAGTGCCATTGTCTGACTGGGAATTCAAAGAATATATTGGGGTTATAAATACCCTCATTTCTTGCTACTGCCATATAGTGCCAGTTTCTGACTGGTAATTCAAAGAATATATTGGGGTTACGTGCACCCACAATTTTTACTACTGGTATACAGTGCCATTGTCTGACTGGGAATTCAAAGAATATATTGGGAATACAAATACCCTCATTTCTTGCTACTGGTATATAGTGCCATTGTCTGGCTGGGAATTCAAAGAATATATTGGGGTTACGTGCACCCACAATTTTTACTACTGGTATACAGTGCCAATTTCTAACTAGGAATTCAAAATGCGCAAGGCTCCCGGAAAGGGACGTGGACGAGGCCGTGGGCGAGGTCGGGGGAATGGTTCTGGGGAGCAAGGTAGCAGTGAAGCCACAGGGCGTCCCGTGCCTACTCCTGTGGGGCAGCAAGCATTGCGCCACTCCACAGTGCCAGGGTTGCTTGCCACATTAACTAAACTGCAGGGTACAAACCTTAGTAGGCCCGAGAACCAGGAACAGGTCTTGCAATGGCTGTCAGAGAACGCTTACAGCACATTGTCCAGCAGCCAGTCAGACTCTGCCTCCTCTCCTCCTATTACCCAACAGTCTTGTCTTCCTTCCTCCCAAAATTCCGAAGCTTTACAGAACAATAACCCAAACTGTCCCTGCTCCCCAGAGCTGTTCTCCGCTCCTTTCATTGTCCCTCAACCTGCCTCTCCACGTCACGATTCCACGAACCTAACAGAGGAGCATCTGTGTCCAGATGCTCAAACACTAGAGTCTCCTCCATCTCCGTTCGATTTGGTGGTGGATGACCAGCAACCCACCCTCATCGACGATGATGTGACGCAGTTGCCGTCAGGGCATCCAGTTGACCGGCGCATTGTGCGGGAGGAGGAGATGAGACAGGAGTTGGAAGAGGAAGTGGTGGATGATGAGGACACTGACCCGACCTGGACAGGGGGGATGTCAAGCGGGGAAAGTAGTGTGGATGTTGAGGCAGGTGCAGCACCAAAAAGGGTAGCTAGAGGCAGAGGCAGAGGTCAGCAGCTTAGGCGAAGCCAGGCCACACCCGGAATCTCCCAAGATGTTCCAGTTCGTACCCAGCCCCGAAAAACTCCCACCTCGAGGGCACGTTTCTCGAAGGTGTGGAGTTTTTTCAAGGAATGCGCCGAGGACAGATATAGTGTTGTCTGCACAATTTGCCTCTCGAAATTGATTAGGGGCTCTGAGAAGAGCAACCTGTCCACCACTTCAATGCGCCGTCATTTGGAATCCAAGCACTGGAATCAGTGGCAGGCAGCAACGGCAGGACAAAGGCCGCCTGCCGTTCACGCCACTGCCACTGCCTCTGCCACTGCCTCTGCCTCTGCCACTGCCACTGCTGACTGTGCTGGCGATGCACTCCAGAGGACGAGCCAGGACACCACTTCATCTGCCTCCGCCACTTTGTTGACTTCTACCTCATCCTCCCCTGGTCCTGTCTTATCTCCTTCTCCTGCACCATCAAAGGCACCATCAGGCGTTTCTTTACAACAACCCACCATCTCTCAGACATTGGAGCGGCAGCAGAAATACACTGCTAACCACCCACACGCGCAAGCCTTGAACGCCAACATCGCTAAACTGCTGGCCCAGGAGATGTTGGCGTTCCGGCTTGTTGAAACTCCCGCCTTCCTGGACCTGATGGCAACTGCGGCACCTCGCTATGCCGTCCCTAGCCGTCACTACTTCTCCCGGTGTGCCGTCCCCGCCTTGCACCAGCACGTGTCACTCAACATCAGGCGGGCCCTTAGTTCCGCGCTTTGCACAAAGGTCCACTTGACCACCGACGCATGGACAAGTGCATGCGGACAGGGACGCTACATTTCACTGACGGCACACTGGGTGAATGTAGTTGAGGCTGGGACTGCTTCCCAAACTGGCCCGGTGTACCTCGTCTCCCCGCCTAACATTCCTGGCAGGGACACGAGAAGAACACCCCCCTCCTCCTCCTCCTCTACCGCCTCCTCCTCCGCCACCGCCTCCTCCTCCGCCACCGCCTCCTCCTCCGCTGTTAGATTGACCCCAGCTACGAGTTGGAAACGTTGCAGCACTGGCGTTGGTAGACGTCAGCAGGCTGTGCTGAAGCTGATCAGCTTGGGGGACAGACAGCACACTGCCTCCGAGGTGAGGGATGCCCTCCTCGATGAGACGGCAATATGGTTTGAGCCGCTGCACCTGGGCCCAGGCATGGTCGTTTGTGATAACGGCCGGAACCTGGTAGCAGCTCTGGAGCTTGCCGGACTCCAACATGTTCCATGCCTGGCCCACGTCTTCAACCTAGTGGTGCAACGTTTCCTAAAGAGCTACCCCAATGTTCCAGAGCTACTGGTGAAAGTGCGGCGCATGTGCGCCCACTTTCGCAAGTCGACAGTAGCCGCTGCTAGCTTAAAATCTCTCCAGCAACGCCTGCATGTGCCACAACACCGGCTTTTGTGCGACGTCCCCACACGCTGGAACTCAACGTTTCAGATGTTGAATAGAGTGGTTGAGCAGCAGAGACCTTTGATGGAATACCAGCTACAAAACCCTAGGGTGCCACAAAGTCAGCTGCCTCAGTTTCACATCCATGAGTGGCCATGGATGAGAGACCTTTGTGACATCCTACGGGTCTTTGAGGAGTCCACAAGGAGGGTGAGCTCTGAGGATGCGATGGTGAGCCTTACAATCCCGCTCTTGTGTGTTCTGAGAGAATCCCTGATTGACATCAGGGATAACTCAGATCACACAGAGGAGTTAGGGATAGCATCCGATCCGTCACAGCTGGAGAGTAGGTCCACACATCTGTCCGCTTCACTGCGTTTAATGGAGGAGGAGGAGGAGGAGGAGGAGGAAGAAGAGTTGTCCGATGATGTGATGGTGATACAGGAGGCTTCCGGGCAACTTCGAATCGTCCCATTGTTGCAGCGCGGATGGGTAGACATGGAGGATGAGGAGGAAATGGAGATTGAACTTTCCGGTGGGGCCAGAGGAGTCATGCCAACTAACACTGTGGCAGACATGGCTGAGTTCATGTTGGGGTGCTTTACAACCGACAAGCGTATTGTCAAAATCATGGAGGACAACCAGTACTGGATCTTTGCTATCCTTGACCCCCGGTATAAAAACAACATCTCGTCTTTTATTCCGGTAGAGGGGAGGGCCAATCGCATCAATGCTTGCCACAGGCAATTGGTGCAGAATATGATGGAGATGTTTCCAGCATGTGACGTTGGCGGCAGGGAGGGCAGTTCCTCCAGTAGGCAACCAAGTTCTCACCGGTCCACACAAACGAGGGGCACACTGTCTAAGGTCTGGGACACCTTGATGGCACCCCCTCGCCAAAGTGCTGCCACGGAGGGTCCTAGTGTCACCAGGCGTGAGAAGTATAGGCGCATGTTGCGGGAATACCTTTCCGACCACAGCCCTGTCCTCTCCGACCCCTCTGCGCCCTACACGTATTGGGTGTCGAAGTTGGACCTGTGGCTTGAACTTGCCCTATATGCCTTGGAGGTGCTGTCCTGTCCTGCCGCCAGCGTCCTATCTGAGAGGGTGTTCAGTGCAGCCGGTGGCATCATCACTGACAAGCGCACCCGTCTGTCAGCTGAGAGTGCCGACCGGCTCACTTTGATAAAAATGAACCACCACTGGATAGAGCCTTCATTTTTGTGCCCACCTGTGTAAAGCACCCCAACATGAAACTCCATGTCTGTACTCAACCTCTCCAATTCCTCCGCATCCTCATACTCATCCACCATAAGCGTTGCACAATTCTGCTAATACTAGGCTCCCTCCAACATGATTTCCCCCAACTCTGCTGGTTAGAGGCTCCCTCCACCCTGATTTCCACCAACTCTGCTGGTTAGAGGCTCCCTCCACCCTGCTTTCCCACAACTCTGCTGGTTAGAGGCTCCCTCCACCATGAATTTGCCCAAACTGGGCTGGTTAGAGGCTCCCTCCACCATGAATTGGTCCAAACTGGGTTTTTTAGAGGCTCCCTCCACCATGAATTGGTCCAAACTGGGGTTTTTAGAGGCTCCCTCCACCATGAATTGGTCCAAACTGGGCTGTTTAGCGGCTCCCTCCACCATTAATTGGTCCAAACTGGGCTGGTTAGAGGCTCCCTCCACCATGAATTTGCCCAAACTGGGCTGGTTAGAGGCTCCCTCCACCATGAATTTGCCCAAACTGGGCTGGTTAGAGGCTCCCTCCACCATGAATTGGTCCAAACTGGGTTTTTTAGAGGCTCCCTCCACCATGAATTTGCCCAAACTGGGCTGTTTAGAGGCTCCCTCCACCATGAATTGGTCCAAACTGGGCTGTTTAGAGGCTCCCTCCACCATTAATTGGTCCAAACTGGGCTGGTTAGAGGCTCCCTCCACCATGAATTTCCCAAAACTTGGCTGTTTAGAGGCTCCCTCCACCATTAATTGGTCCAAACTGGGCTGGTTAGAGGCTCCCTCCACCATGAATTTGCCCAAACTGGGCTGTTTAGAGGCTCCCTCCACCATGAATTGGTCCAAACTGGGTTTTTTAGAGGCTCCCTCCACCATGAATTGGTCCAAACTGGGCTGTTTAGAGGCTCCCTCCACCATGAATTTGCCCAAACTGGGCTGTTTAGCGGCTCCCTCCACCATTAATTGGTCCAAACTGGGCTGGTTAGAGGCTCCCTCCACCATGAATTTGCCCAAACTGGGCTGTTTAGAGGCTCCCTCCACCATGAATTTGCCCAAACTGGGCTGGTTAGAGGCTCCCTCCACCATGAATTGGTCCAAACTGGGGTTTTTAGAGGCTCCCTCCACCATGAATTGGTCCAAACTTGGCTGTTTAGAGGCTCCCTCCACCATGAATTGGTCCAAACTGGGGTGGTTAGAGGCTCCCTCCACCATTAATTGGTCCAAACTGGGCTGGTTAGAGGCTCCCTCCACCATTAATTGGTCCAAACTGGGCTGGTTAGAGGCTCCCTCCACCATGAATTGGTCCAAACTGGGGTTTTTAGAGGCTCCCTCCACCATGAATTGGTCCAAACTTGGCTGTTTAGAGGCTCCCTCCACCATTAATTGGTCCAAACTGGGCTGGTTAGAGGCTCCCTCCACCATGAATTGGTCCAAACTGGGTTTTTTAGAGGCTCCCTCCACCATGAATTGGTCCAAACTGGGGTTTTTAGAGGCTCCCTCCACCATGAATTGGTCCAAACTGGGCTGTTTAGCGGCTCCCTCCACCATTAATTGGTCCAAACTGGGCTGGTTAGAGGCTCCCTCCACCATGAATTTGCCCAAACTGGGCTGTTTAGAGGCTCCCTCCACCATGAATTTGCCCAAACTGGGCTGGTTAGAGGCTCCCTCCACCATGAATTGGTCCAAACTGGGGTTTTTAGAGGCTCCCTCCACCATGAATTGGTCCAAACTTGGCTGTTTAGAGGCTCCCTCCACCATTAATTGGTCCAAACTGGGCTGGTTAGAGGCTCCCTCCACCATGAATTGGTCCAAACTGGGTTTTTTAGAGGCTCCCTCCACCATGAATTTGCCCAAACTGGGCTGTTTAGAGGCTCCCTCCACCATGAATTGGTCCAAACTGGGCTGGTTAGAGGCTCCCTCCACCATGAATTTCCCAAAACTTGGCTGTTTAGAGGCTCCCTCCACCATTAATTGGTCCAAACTGGGCTGGTTAGAGGCTCCCTCCACCATGAATTTGCCCAAACTGGGCTGTTTAGAGGCTCCCTCCACCATGAATTGGTCCAAACTGGGTTTTTTAGAGGCTCCCTCCACCATGAATTGGTCCAAACTGGGCTGTTTAGAGGCTCCCTCCACCATGAATTTGCCCAAACTGGGCTGTTTAGCGGCTCCCTCCACCATTAATTGGTCCAAACTGGGCTGGTTAGAGGCTCCCTCCACCATGAATTTGCCCAAACTGGGCTGTTTAGAGGCTCCCTCCACCATGAATTTGCCCAAACTGGGCTGGTTAGAGGCTCCCTCCACCATGAATTGGTCCAAACTGGGGTTTTTAGAGGCTCCCTCCACCATGAATTGGTCCAAACTTGGCTGTTTAGAGGCTCCCTCCACCATGAATTGGTCCAAACTGGGGTGGTTAGAGGCTCCCTCCACCATTAATTGGTCCAAACTGGGCTGGTTAGAGGCTCCCTCCACCATTAATTGGTCCAAACTGGGCTGGTTAGAGGCTCCCTCCACCATGAATTGGTCCAAACTGGGGTTTTTAGAGGCTCCCTCCACCATGAATTGGTCCAAACTTGGCTGTTTAGAGGCTCCCTCCACCATGAATTTGCCCAAACTGGGCTGGTTAGAGGCTCCCTCCACCATGAATTGGTCCAAACTGGGTTTTTTAGAGGCTCCCTCCACCATGAATTTGCCCAAACTGGGCTGGTTAGAGGCTCCCTCCACCATGAATTTGCCCAAACTGGGCTGGTTAGAGGCTCCCTCCACCATGAATTGGTCCAAACTGGGTTTTTTAGAGGCTCCCTCCACCATGAATTTGCCCAAACTGGGCTGTTTAGAGGCTCCCTCCACCATGAATTTGCCCAAACTGGGCTGGTTAGAGGCTCCCTCCACCATGAATTGGTCCAAACTGGGGTTTTTAGAGGCTCCCTCCACCATGAATTGGTCCAAACTTGGCTGTTTAGAGGCTCCCTCCACCATTAATTGGTCCAAACTGGGCTGGTTAGAGGCTCCCTCCACCATGAATTTGCCCAAACTGGGCTGTTTAGAGGCTCCCTCCACCATGAATTGGTCCAAACTGGGCTGGTTAGAGGCTCCCTCCACCATGAATTGGTCCAAACTTGGCTGTTTAGAGGCTCCCTCCACCATGAATTGGTCCAAACTGGGGTGGTTAGAGGCTCCCTCCACCATTAATTGGTCCAAACTGGGCTGGTTAGAGGCTCCCTCCACCATTAATTGGTCCAAACTGGGCTGGTTAGAGGCTCCCTCCACCATGAATTGGTCCAAACTGGGGTTTTTAGAGGCTCCCTCCACCATGAATTGGTCCAAACTTGGCTGTTTAGAGGCTCCCTCCACCATGAATTTGCCCAAACTGGGCTGGTTAGAGGCTCCCTCCACCATGAATTGGTCCAAACTGGGTTTTTTAGAGGCTCCCTCCACCATGAATTTGCCCAAACTGGGCTGGTTAGAGGCTCCCTCCACCATGAATTTGCCCAAACTGGGCTGGTTAGAGGCTCCCTCCACCATGAATTGGTCCAAACTGGGTTTTTTAGAGGCTCCCTCCACCATGAATTTGCCCAAACTGGGCTGTTTAGAGGCTCCCTCCACCATGAATTTGCCCAAACTGGGCTGGTTAGAGGCTCCCTCCACCATGAATTGGTCCAAACTGGGGTTTTTAGAGGCTCCCTCCACCATGAATTGGTCCAAACTTGGCTGTTTAGAGGCTCCCTCCACCATTAATTGGTCCAAACTGGGCTGGTTAGAGGCTCCCTCCACCATGAATTTGCCCAAACTGGGCTGTTTAGAGGCTCCCTCCACCATGAATTGGTCCAAACTGGGTTTTTTAGAGGCTCCCTCCACCATGAATTGGTCCAAACTGGGCTGGTTAGAGGCTCCCTCCACCATGAATTTGCCCAAACTGGGCTGGTTAGAGGCTCCCTCCACCATGAATTGGTCCAAACTGGGGTTTTTAGAGGCTCCCTCCACCATGAATTTGCCCAAACTGGGGTGTTTAGAGGCTCCCTCCACCATGAATTTGCCCAAACTCTGCTGGTTAGAGGCTCAATCCACCCTGATTTTCAAAACAAATGTTGGTGCCAACCTCAACTTACTACAAGGGCCAAATTCACTGCTGGTGACAAGCTCTCCTCACTGCAAGTGCCAAATACACATGTTTCAAGGTGTTTTCCTACTGTCAGAGAGGTGGTATTGAGTGTGTAAAGTGTGTAGTTGTTAGGCTGTGATGTTGGGGTAATAGAGGGTCTTTGGTGTGTTAGATGCCCCCAGACATGCTTCCCCTGCTGTCCCAGTGTCATTCCAGAGGTGTTGGCATCATTTCCTGGGGTGTCATAGTGGACTTGGTGACCCTCCAGACACAGATTTGGGTTTCCCCCTTAACGAGTATCTGTTCCCCATAGACTATAATGGGGTTCGAAACCCATTCGAACACACGAACATTGAGCGGCTGTTCGAATCGAATTTCGAACCTCGAACATTTTAGTGTTCGCTCATCTCTAATTATCATCGTCATCCATTTCATTGCGTTTGCTTTCGGCGTTACAATATAATGTACATAAATTACTAATGTATACAATTATTATAATATTTCATATGAGCTATTTACACAGTGTATACACTCAGCTCCCATAGTCATAATTCTTCTCCCTTTCCTCCCACTCTTTGGATCTATGGCACTGTTTCCCCATTCATGCCACGAATCTTCAATACTTTGTTCAGAGCCGACGGTAGCTTGGACTTGACTTCTATCGAGTTACTGATTGTCCCATCAATTTTCGCCCTTTGCCTTCCATCAGTTCTTCTCGGTACTTGTAAACAGTTTTTGGCAGAACTCAGCAGGGACGCTGTTCCCGCCGCCATCTTGGAGAACCAAGCCCAGATCTTCTGTGGATGAAGGCTTGTTCCAATCCGTCTGTCTCTTCATGTCATACCATACAGACTGCATGATGTTGAGATCAGGGCTATATCATGGCCTCCACGAAACCTCCTTCGAAGGGCAAACGTCAGGCCAAACTATTAACCCTTCGGTTTCTGAAAGCATTCTTACTGTGCAGCACCCCGTGCCTATTAATTTTGCACATTACTGTTGCTTTCAATTGTAACACTTTCTCATCTCCTTGAGAGTTCCAACTTCCCCATTCTACAATTCCATCCCATGGTCCGTTCTCGTGTTTTTTGCCCCATACACCCTATTATTTGCAGTCATTCTCTACGGCCATTATCCTATGCATAAGATAGCATTGTCTGCATTGTGTTCCGGATCGTCGCTTTATACCGCTGCCCTCATTTACCTTCCAGTGAATACAATGCGGACTCGTGAATGGGAGAGAGAAGTGTTGATGGACAGGCAGGAAATAATAGACGGATAAATGATTCGACCTCCATGCTACGTTGCCCAGGAGACTCCGACTGTAAATGCTGCCGGGTATAATATCGCTCCTCTGCGGGGTGTTCAATTGCTTAACCTCACATAAAGGGTTAACCCTGCAATTTATTTCTGCAATCTGAATTAATCCTTGAAGAACACGATGGGGTCCTGTGCAGAATGAGATGAGAGCTTGGAATGGGCTCACCTATGGTGTAAATGGGCTTTTAAAGCAAGTTTGCCTGGCGGCTGCCCTTTAGGAGCCTCAGTAATGGTGGATGAAGAAGATTTCATCAAAGAACAATGTGATAGGAGATAGTGAGCAAGACGGGAGCCTCGTGCTTGAGAGGACTCGAGATGGATGAGGTGGGTGAGATGGATGAGGTGGGTGAGATGGGTGAGATGGATGAGGTGGGTGAGATGGGTGAGATGGATGAGGTGGGTGAGATGGGTGAGATGGATGAGGTGGGTGAGATGGATGAGGTGGATGAGATGGATGAGGTGGGTGAGATGGGTGAGATGGATGAGGTGGGTGAGATGGGTGAGATGGATGAGGTGGGTGAGATGGGTGAGATGGATGAGGTGGGTGAGATGGGTTCGTCCACCAGCGTCGCTACTTAGCTGTCCCCTGGGGCCAAGTAACGTCACCCAGGAAGCCGTAAATGGCAGGACAACTGTGATGAATAGGGTTGAGCAACTGGCGATAGAGCAAATTTCACGATTGCGATCAGGATCGGCATCGGCTGGAAAATTATAGGAAATCGGATTTTAAAACTTTAAGATCGGCTCAACCCCAAAAGTGACGTTTCCCATAGAGAAGCATTGACTAGTGTTGGGCGATTGGGATCGGAAAAGATCGGATTCCAATCGTCAATCGAGCAAATTTCAAAATCGTGATCAGGATCGGGATCGGCTGGACTATGATCGGAAATCAGATTTTGAAATTTTAAGATCGGCTCGACCCTAAGGCTGTATTCACACAGAGTAACGCCAGGCGTTTTTTGTGTGTTTTTTGCACATAGCGCCACGTTTACGCCGCGTAGCGCCGCGTTAACGCCGCGTATACGCCGCGTTAACGCCGCGCTATTTAGCGGTGGCGTTGCCCGGCGTTAACGCGGCGCTACGCGGCGTTAACGCGGCGCTATGTGCAAAAAACACAAAAAAAAACGCCTGGCGTTACTCTGTGTGAATACAGCCTTAGGGTGCATTCAGACTACGTAACCGCGGGCGTGTATGAGAGCCGTACACGCCGGCATTACGGCAGACTGCCGAACACTTCCCATTCACTTCAATGGGAGCGCTCGTAAACGCCGCTGTTACGAGCGCTCCCATTGAAGTGAATGGGAAGTGTTCGGCAGTCTGCCGTAATGCCGGCGTGTACGGCTCTCATACATGCCCGGCGTTACGTAGTCTGAATGCACCCTTAGGGTGCATTCACACTGAGTAAACGCTAGCTTATTTTGTAGAGTAAAATTACACTTGTAAATTTTGCTATCCCATTGACTTCAATGACATTTTACAGGCGTATTTTTACAGGCGTATTTTTTACAGGCGTATTTTTTACAGGCGTATTTTTACACTTGTAAAAAAATATCATTGAAGTCAATGGGATAGCAAAATTTACAAGTGTAATTTTACTCTACAAAATAAGCTAGCGTTTACTCAGTGTGAATGCACCCTTAAAGTGACTTTTCCCATAGAGAAGCATTGACTAGGGTTGAGCGATCGGGATCGGAAAAGATCGGATCCCGATTGGCGATCGAGCAAATTTCACAATCGCAATCAGGATCGGGATCGGCTGGACAATGATCAGAAATCAGATTTTGAAATTTTAAGATCGGCTCAACTCTAAAAGTGCCTTTTCCCATAGAGAAGCATTGACTAGGGTTGAGCGATCGGGATCGGATTCCGATCGGCGATCAAGCAAATTTCACGATCGGAATCGGCTGGAAAATGATCGGAAATCGGATTTTAAAATCGATCCTGAAATCTCAAGATCGGCTCAACCCTAGTGATGAAGAATCAGGAGAGGTGAGGCAAGGGGGCGCCATTGTTTGCTGTTTCCTCACCTCCCCAAAGTATGAAGCCGGAGCTCCATTTTGGGAAATCGCCCCACAATTTGTCCGTGCCGTTTTACAGTACCTGCAACGTGGATGGGATTCAGGCCCAGTTTTTTGGAAAAATTAAAATGTTCAATTTTTAGCACACTTTACGGAACTAGTATAATACACTAGAATACATATATACAGTCTACACTCACCGGCCACTTTATTAGGTACACCATGCTAGTAACGGGTTGGACCCCCTTTTGCCTTCAGAACTGCCTCAATTCTTCGTGGCATAGATACAACAAGGTGCTGGAAGCATTCCTCAGAGATTTTGGTCCATATTGACATGATGGCATCACACAGTTGCCGCAGATTTGTCGGCTGCACATCCATGATGCGAATCTCCCGTTCCACCACATCCCAAAGATGCTCCTCTATTGGATTGAGATCTGGTGACTGTGGAGGCCATTGGAGTACAGTGAACTCATTGTCATGTTCAAGAAACCAGTCTGAGATGATTCCAGCTTTATGACATGGCATTGCATTATCCTGCTGAAAGTAGCCATCAGATGTTGGGTACATTGTGGTCATAAAGGGATGGACATGGTCAGCAACAATACTCAGGTAGGCTTTGGCGTTGCAACGATGCTCAATTGGTACCAAGGGGCCCAAAGAGTGCCAAGAAAATATTCCCCACACCATGACACCACCACCACCAGCCTGAACCGTTACCGATACAAGGCAGGATGGATCCATGCTTTCATGTTGTTGACGCCAAATTCTGACCCTACCATCCGAATGTCGCCGCAGAAATCGAGACTCATCAGACCAGGCAACGTTTTTCCAATCTTCAATTGTCCAATTTCGATGAGCTTGTGCAAATTGTAGCCTCAGTTTCCTGTTCTTAGCTGAAAGGAGTGGCACCTGGTGTGGTCTTCTGCTGCTGTAGCCCATCTGCCTCAAAGTTCGACGTACTGTGCGTTCAGAGATGCTCTTCTGGCTACCTTGGTTGTAACGGGTGGCTATTTGAGTCACTGTTGCCTTTCTATCAGCTCCAACCAGTCTGGCCATTCTCCTCTGACCTCTGGCATCAACAACGCATTTCCGCCCACAGAACTGCCGCTCACTGGATGTTTTTTCTTTTTCGGACCATTCTCTGTAAACCCTAGAGATGGTTGTGCGTGAAAATCCCAGTAGATCAGCAGTTTCTGAAATACTCAGACCAGCCCTTCTGGCACCAACAACCATGCCACGTTCAAAGGCACTCAAATCACCTTTCTTCCCCATACTGATGCTCGGTTTGAACTGCAGGAGATTGTCTTGACCATGTCTACATACCTAAATGCACTGAGTTGCCGCCATGTGATTGGCTGATTAGAAATTAAGTGTTAACGAGCAGTTGGACAGGTGTACCTAATAAAGTGGCCGGTGAGTGTATATATAGTGTATTACGCCTGTCGGTGTAACAGGTAATACATTACCCGGCCTCCATTTATTATGCTGTCACTTGTGGTTTATGATTCCATTTAGCGCTATCCTGATATTCAGAGTCGGTCGATACTGACACGAAAGTGTTTTACCTTTGATTAAACATTCCATATACAGAATATATACATATATATACTTACCAGGCGGACTATGACAGAGGTTGATCAAGACTGGGTCAGGGTAAGACGGTACGTTCCTGGGTGTAAGGACTCAGTATCATGTCACACTTACGTCCCGGCATATGGGGGAGGGAAGGAACCTTGCAGTGCACCATCCAATGTAGCGTCAGCCCTGGTTACTGTATACCGTATATATCCCAGTATATATATTATATAGAGGGCATTTATAATGACCTGAACCTTTTCATGTCTTCTTCTGACGATCCCGGCTACACTCAATAATTAATGACAATTAGTACAATCTACTCTAATAACACATCTTAGAGGATTAGCGGATCCCCGGGGTTTGTAGAACCGTAAACCTGCAGGAATATAATTGGACCTTGTGCTGTACATTCACCGCGGATACAATGAGAAGAGACAAAGAAACGCGTCGTTACGCAGAGAACTGTACATGAAGGCCAAGGTACAATTAGTAATAGATGTAATAAGAACATGGAAGGTCTGGGCGGACGCGCAGATTAATTTACATTATTATTATATTGTACAACAATACCGTCAAGAAGAAAAGACGATGCAATGAACTCGAAGCAAAGCAGTAACATGGAGAAAATGCAAATCTTGAAAGATTTCTTTAAAGAAGACCTTCCGCTACTTCCAGATCTTTAAGAGCAGCTTCACTGATTCCAGCACAGTTGGATTTTTCTCCAGCCCCCACCATTCCTGAGCAATCAGTGCAGTTCATTTTGCTAAATCGGCTCTTTACCGTCAAGTGGGCGTTGTCCAATTGGACAGCTCAGACTCACATGCACCTGGCACCACCCACTTGACAGGGGAGAAAAATTAGTATATCAGACGCCAAAACTAACTTCACTGATTGTTCAGGAATGGTAGAGGCTAGTGAAGAGATTCCAACTATGCTGGAATTAGTGGAGTAGCGGTTAAATTGTGGGAGTGTTGGAAAGGGATGAAAGATCCTCTTTTTGAGGTTGACATGAATGATGTATCTACAGATAAGTGATACATAGCTGATGGCCAGGACCTTCACTGATCAGTAGAATTCGGGGCCTTAAGACTGCACTACGAGGTCACCATCAATCATGTAGGCTTTTGGTTTGGTTTTCCCAGTTGGAAGTCCCCCCTATTAGTCAAAGCAGAGCACTCGTAAAGATAGCATCTGTTACTCTTGAGGGTATCTAAAGCAGTGCTTATATTTGGGACCCCCCTTCCAGTGATTGGTGGGGTCATTGTGGTGGGGCCCCTAGTCATCAGACATTTATCTCCTGTCCTGTGACGACCCTTACAATGAACTGAGCAAGGTAGGCTGACTTGTTGGCACCCCAATTTACACTCAGAATTTTCAGAAATTCAGAAATGTAGAAATTCAGACATTCAGAAATTTACACTCAGGATTTGAAGCGCATGCCTTGACAAACTACCCCCCTTACCCCAAGTTATAATTTTGGTTTCCACAATTGGCAGTCCCCCCATTAGTCAAATCAGAACACTACTAAACAGATGCACTCTCACTTTTAGGGGGTTTGGAGCATCCATGACTAGGGTTGAGCCGATCTTGAGATTTCAGGATTGATTTAAAAATCCGATTTACGATCATTTTCCATCCGATCCCGATCATGAAATTTACTCGATCGCCGATCCGGAATCCAATCTTTTCCGATCCCGATCGCTCAGCCCTATCCATGACCTTAAGGGTGAGGGCCAATTACTTCCTCCAGTATCAGGACTCCCCACCTCATATATGGCGAAATCTGGAAAATGCCAAGGGAAAATCCCAAATAGCGAAGCCCCTTTAAATATCTGAGCAATCCAAACAAGTGCCATCACTTTGTATAGAAATGACTAAAAGTGAGCGATTCTTTCGAGACAATGGATAGAAAAACTTTCCCATTATCCTAAATGAAGAAAAGCATCTCGTGATTGCTGAATAGAGGCAGCGCCGGAGAAATGGCCCCTAATGTCTGCGTTTTTCTGTCTCGCTAAGCTTTTATCTATTACAATAGGGCGGCTCGTTTTATGTGTTCACAATCTGAACATCCAATTGTTCTATAATGGAATTGTTGCCCTTATGTGACCCCGTGTTTGTGTCTTCCTTCAATGTAAGCACAAGCACGAATCATATGTAAAAGATATCACTAATAGGACGCAACGGAAAGAACCACCTGGATCCATCGGAAGGAAATAATGGACATGGGACGTGAACGTCCCCTATTGTCATATCTGTGGTACATAGAGATCTTCATCCATTGTTACCTTTGGGTTGTGCACCTTACAGTTTGGAAAAGTCTCATACCGACCTCCGGAGCCAACCCCTTAGAGACTGTTCATGAAGTGCCCCCACAGTCTTCTCTGCCCCATCCTGAAGTCCTCTATATGATCAATGAAGGGTGAAACAAAAGGTGTAGAACACGGACTACTGCACTAGACACCTTCTTTATGTTAGACCACCAGGAAAACTGGCATTTGCCACTTCTCTGCACTAGACCACCTGGGATACTAAAATTAACACTTTCTCGGCACTAGACCACCTGGGATATTAGCATTAAACTCTAAGCTAGACCAGCAGGAAAGCTGTAATTTGTCACTTCTCGGCACTAGACCACCTGGGATGCTGGCATTACACGCTCTGCCCTAGACCACCAGGAAAGCTGTAATATGATACTTCTCGGCACTAGACCACCAGGGATACTGACATTAATGCCTTTTCTGCACTAGACCACCTAGAATACTCATATTAACAATTTCTCTATGTTAGACCATCAGGAAAACTGGTATTTTCCCCTTCTCTGTGCTAGACCACCTTGGATACTGACATTAAACTCTCTAAGCTAGACCACCAGGAAAACTCTCATTTTTCACTTTTCTGCCCTAGACCACCTTGGATTCTAGTATTACCACATTGTCTGCACTAGACCATCTGGGAAACTAGTATTAACAACTTCTCTGCTCTAGACCACCTGGGTTAATGGAATTAAAACTTTTCTGCTCCAGACCACCTGAGATACTAGAATTAACTTCTCTACCCCAAACCCCAGGGATTCAGGCAGTAACATCTTCTCTGCCCTAGAAAATATGGACCACTGGTATTAACCTGTTTTTTTCCCTAGACCACAAGGGATGTTTGTGTTAACCCTTCTTTGCCCTAAACCACTCAGTGACTAGCATTAATACTTTCTCTGTTGTAGACCACCAGGAAAAATGGCATTAACACCTTCATTGCCCTAGACCACCATGGATACCAGTTTTAACCCCTTCTCTGCAATAGACTCTCTAGGATACTAGCACTAATACTTTCTTTACTGACATTAGGATACTGACATTAACCTCTTCTCTACCCTAGACCACCCAGGATACTGCTATTAACCCCGTCTCTGCCCTAGACCACAAGGGATACTGACATTAACCTCTTCTCTACCCTAGACCACCCAGGATACTGCTATTAACCCCGTCTCTGCCCTAGACCCCAAGGGATACTGACATTAACCTCTTCTCTACCCTAGACCACCCAGGATACTGCTATTAACCCCGTCTCTGCCCTAGACCACAAGGAATACTGACATTAACCCCTTCTCTGCCATAGACCACCTGGAATCCTGGCATTAGTCTCTTCTCTGTTCTAGACCTATGAAGTACCCCAGCTTATTATGGCTCACTACTTGGGGCTATAGAGCAATGTTATTTACCTAGTTTAGAGAGAACAGCGCCCGGGCTCGTACTACGCCAACCATTTGCTACAGAGACCTTAGAGGGATTATCACCTCTGATTCCAATTTAATTTATTTAATTTGATTTCGTTTAGAGAACAATTCTCAAGGGGAAAGGAAACAATATTCAGTATTATTCTCTGGAGGGGGAGATAACACAACACCACTGAAGACTATGGAAATCTCCTGGTGTATATGCCAAGCATAGCCATAGGGCTCTATTGACTTAATAGTACAATGTCTTTGCATATACTGGGCTCATCGGAGGCATCCAGTGAACATACACATAATCGGAGACTACTGACGCGGTTGACTGCTATATCCCTACACATTGGCTTTGTTTGGTGGTATACATCTGCAAGTCCTCCCTCCTGATCTATAACATCTGAAGGTTTCTACAGACAAGTGCGCCCTGGAGATTCACTGATATGAGGAAAGGTTGAAAAATTCAGATTTTTTTTTAATCTTTATCCTTTAATAGTCACCAGTCTACTGATTCCAGCACACTTGTACTTTTTTTTTCTCTAGCCCCTACCCTTCCTAGGTTCTTTACTGTCGGGTGGGTGGTCCTGAGCTGGCGCAGATAGTCTGAGACCACCCACTTAACATTATATAGACTAACTAGCATATGAGGTCCTGAAAATAGCAGAACTGATTACTCAGGATTGGTGGGGGCTAGAGAAACAATTCCAACGGTGCTGGAATCAGTAGAGCGGGACCTAAGGATACAAATAGTTCAAGTTAGTGGAGGTGGTGGAAGGTCCCCTATCAGGATTCAGGACAGATTACAGTGGATCTGGATGATCTACGATCAGCTTATTGCTGGAAACCTTGTCTGAAACCTACCGACCAAAATAATAGGGGCCTGGTGTCCACCATTGAAAGGGTAAGTCAACTTTTCATGAATCAATATTGCAGGCGATGGGACCAAACTTGTAATTTACTGCACTAAAGAAAAGTATCTGTGTCTTTACTTCTTATCCGTGTGATTTCAGTGTACACAAGCAGTATCAGTTTACAATGTAGTCTATGGAGAGGGGAGGGGGAGGAGAAAATGAAGAGAACAGAGATATATGATATCTATAGCGTGAAATGAGTCACTTGTATCAGGAGAAGGCTGGATAATAAATCCTGATACCAGAATCAGTTCTTTCCCCCTCCCCTCTCCATAGACTACTATTGTTCAGTGGCAAAAGGAGGCAAATAAATGAAGAACCGGGCATTTTTCCTTAATAAAGTATATTGAAAAGTTTGTTCCCTTCACCTGTACTATGGATTTCTGAAGAAATAAGTAAAAGTAGTCTTACCCTTTAAATGGATAAGGGTAGTCGATCAATGTTCTCTCTGTCAGCCCTAAGGAAATTGATCGGGGCGGCCTGGGACATACACAACAGTATATTCTTGGATTCCTTATGCACCACATTACAGATGACTTGTTTTATTCCTCTTTAGTGCCGGCCGCCCCTTCCCTATCGTTATTACATATTGATCGAGTTTTAATAGGATCTTATTGTATTGACCAGAAGACAAGTAGCGGTAAATGATTTCCTCTTGGTTGCACATATCATCAATAGGGGGAGCAATGAACTCCGGGTCTAGGCCAGACATTCAGTACAAAATATCAGGAAACTCATCGGGGTAGCTCTAATTTTGGAACGAGTGGCCAGATGATCCCATTCGTAGATGCAGTGACAGTCGGCAGTTCCTTTTTATGACATTTGGCAGGGTCTCCCGCTACTTTCTCCCAAGTCATTTTATACAACGCCGTTTCGTTGATTTGGTCAAATCTTATCCACATAGCTACTACTGTACGGGGCAGAGAACACATTTACATGCCCGGGTCTCACTCTCATACTTGTGACCTCCATTATTAATGTCCCGTGCCCACCACTATGTCCTCTGCTGCTTCCTCCCCAGTTCCACTGAATTGACTCTCTGGGACTCTACTGTGGGAGGCTTCAGATCACTCCCAGCCTCTCGGGAAACATGACTGATCTGGGGGTACTACTGAGACCTGTGAATGGGCCCTCAAGTCCCTTGATGTAACACAGGAAGCTGGAACAGGACCAAAGACTGCTGAAGCTGCCTTCAATGCCACCATGATGGAGTCCAGGAGCCTCTCCTGGCCTCCATCATGGCATCTGTTGCTCCATTTTGGGTGGTGGCTTTCGTAACCTTCTGACCACTTCCATCCTCTAGGGAGAAATGACTGGTCTTATGGGAATGCTGAGGCCCATTCACAGTCCCCCCAAGACTTTTGATGTCACTCAGGAAGTTGGAAGAGGACCAAAGACCACTGAAGTCACCTGCAATGTTGCTATGATGGAGCCCAGGAGCCTATGGCATTTGTTGCTCCATTTTGGGTGACTTTGGTAGTCTTCTGACCCCTTCCAGCCTCTAGGGAGACATGACTGGTCTGGGATGACTGCTGAGGTCCATTCACAGTCCCTTGATGTCACCCAGGAAACTGGAACAGGACCAAGGACCACTGAAACTGCCAACAATGGAGCAACCCATGCCATGCTGGGGCCCAGGTGAGGTGAGTATGACTGTTTATTATCATACTGCACCTCCCCTAGGCCTCCGTATAATATATATGGGGGTCTGAAGAGTCCCCTGAGTATAATAATGATTTGTGGGTTTCAAACCTCAAAAATCTTTGACCCAAAATTTGGTCTTGGCTTGTTAAGATCCAACGTGCTTATCTCTATCCATCACACGTGGAGACACGTAGGTCTGCCTTGAAGCTGAGTACACAAAATGGCAGAAAAATTTTCATGTAAATAATTTTCAAAATTCCTCTTTTTCACTTATCCATAACTTGTGAACTATAAGACTGGCTTCTGTGTTCTCTGCTGTGGAGACAGAGAATAGGAAAATATATTTTTTAAAAAACTATTATTTTTTTTGCCTTTTTTACTAGTCCCAGAAATAACTAAGCCTGACGGATTACACAACAGATAATTCTGCTGACATCAATCCCTATATAACAATATAATTGCCGAGCCGTTCCCGGGATGACAGAAGAGCGATTTTTTTGCACGTTGTCATTTCCCGGCTGCAAAACTTTTACAAAAGTGAAACTTTTTGTGTGTGTGATCGCTCTCCCTAATACATCTGATGACATAATGAGGGCGCTCCCGTGCAGCTAATTATTTGGGTTCCGCTAAGCTGTCATTCTTACTGACAGCTTTAATGACTATGTGAGCGAGATACAGAACAGAAATGAATGATAAGAGGACGCCCGCGGTGAGCTGCCACCACGGATGGAGCACAGGAAGTGTCTGTCATAAATAAGCAAAAACTTACCTGCATTTTGTAGCATTTTGTACAATGGACTATCTCCCACTTCTCCGCAGACTTGTTTTAGTTTCCTTCTGGAACCAAATTGAACCCTCACCAGTGGTGCGGACCTGGTACCTAATTTAGGGAAATCGCCAAGTCACAGCTCACCCTGCCCAAGCCCACTTGATATATTCCGCCCAGTCATAGAGAGAACTGTGCAGCCATAGTTAGAGCTGCATAGTCCTCTATAGAACTACAGAAAATTATATGTATAGAAAATTACAGCAAGGGCAATTTTGGAGCTTGGAAGGGTGAGCAACTGGTGGACACCAGCCATGCAACATTAACCCTTCCACTGTCCGTCATCAGGAATATTAATATTAATGAGGTTTTACTGGCCAGTGATATTAATATTCATCAATATCAGATCGGCAGGGGTACAAGACCCAGGTTCCATTTTGATCAGATGTTCTCAGCAGGTGCTAAAGTGATCCAGAAGGTTGGTGAGCACAAGTGATCAACAGTGGTCCTCCTGGGTGTTGGACCCTCACCAATCTGATACTGATCACCTATCCTAAGGACAGGTCATCAGTATCATCACCTATAAAACTCCTTTAGTGTTTTTGCTTCCCTACATTACCAGAGATCCTAGCCTTAACCCCCTTACTGGTCTTGACCATCAAGGATACTGACGGTAATCCCTTCAGTGCCCTAGACCACCACATATACTGACATTAACTCCTTCAACGCCCCAGTCTGATACTGTCAGCACTGACTGTACAAGGCAAAAGTGTATTCATACAAGGTTACAGAGAGGTACCATGTGAGATCTCCTCTCTGGCTCAGAATGGAGTTTGGAGTCCATCACGCTTTGTAACAGTGAGGGTCTTACAGGTCAGAACCCCACCTAACCTAATGGACGGGTCAAAAAGTTCAAGCCTTTCAGTACTTCTTTAACATCAAGTGGCTAGTAGAGATGGGCGAACCTCCAAAGATTTACTTTGGGTGGCTCGGGTCCCCGATTCGTTTTGGGTCGAACAAGTTTGGATAGAAGTGGAAGTGAAATGATCATACTCTGGGGTCTCCTCATCTAAAACTAATCCCCAATTAGAACAATCTGGAATATTCGGGTCACACAAAGCTCACAACAAATCACCCATCTCTAGTCACTAGTCAGCTTTGTGATTTGGTTTTTTTCGTTGCCTCCCTTCCAGGTCATTTTGACAGATCCCGGATTTATCAGACTGGTTAAACTGTGACCATAAATGAAGTAATAAAGTCTTTAGTGTCCTATATGCAGGTTTTATATATTAAGGTAATTATATTGTTATAGGAGACAGCCATAAATCACGCTGTAATGTATGTGATGTCTGTCACGTTGTATCAGTGTCCTGATTGATTTTACACTAGGTCTGTAATTAATTTGATACATTGTATCTCTTTCTGCAGTCTTTCCGGTTCTCCCTTGTGTCACTTGTTTACCTTGTATCTTTATAGGGCAGCGATGGTAACATTCTGAGCGCGTAAAATAACCTAACGTAACTCGGGTGCCGTGTCACATCTAGAAATATCCCAAATTTTGTATACCGATACACCCAAAATATGATTTCCCGATATACACTTACTAGCAGTGGGAATCGGCCATCGGACATACTGGATTTCAACATGTCTTATCCTTCTTTCCCCTGACATCCGCCATCATAATTAACATTCTTATTTTTGTCCTCCTAGGGAATCGGACCCTGTGATAGTTTGATAATCTGCACAATAGTCTGAGGACAAAAGAGAACCCCGAGTATAATAGTAGCATTTACTGCTGGGACCAAACAAATGAATCTTGTGGGCGAACCCCATGAATATTCGCAAACCAAATTGTTAGGGTTCACCCGTCACTTGTCAGTGTTGACCACAGCATCTGAGGGTTCAAACACTCCAATATGGAGTTATCTCTGATTTTGGACACACAAGCTACATAATACAGCTGAGACCTAACACATACTATGGAGATATAGCGACCCTTCCACAATACTACCTGCATGAGACCTAAGCACACAATAGCGGAGAGGTTATGGCAGGAGTGCTATAGGTAATGGACAGGTCTCCCTAGAAATACTGGCTACAATTATCTAAAGTGTGGCCGCCTTCTCCATTGTGTGGCCGCCTTCTCCATTGTGTGGCCGCCTTCTCCATTGTGTGGCCGCCTTCTCCATTATGTGGCCGACTTCTCCATTGTATGGCCGCCCTCTCCATTGTGTAGCCGCCTTCTCCTTTGCGTGGCCGCCCTCTCCATTGTGCGGCCACCTTCTCCATTGTTGGCCGCCTCTTCCATTGCGTGGCAGCCTTCTCCATTGTTTGGCCACCCTCTCCATTATGTGGCTGCCTTCTCCATTGTGTGGCCGTCATCGCCATTGTTTGGCCACCTTCTCCATTGTGTGTCTGCCCTCTCCTTTGTGTGGCCGCCTTCTCCATTGCGTGGCAGCCTTCTCCATTGCATGGCCATCTTCTCCATTGTGTGACCGCCTTCTCCATTGTGTGGCCGCCTTCTCCATTTTGTGGCCACCCTCTCCATTGTGTGGCCACCTTCTCCATTGTTTGGCCGTCTTCTCCATTGTGTGGCCACCTTCTCCATTGTGTGGCCGCCCTCTCCATTATGTGGCCACCTTCTCCATCCACCCTCTCCATTGTGTGGCCGGACATTTCCATTATGTGGCCGCCTTCTCCATTGTGTGGCCGCCTTCGCGATTGTGTGGATGCCTTCTCCATTGTGTGGCTGTACTTCTCCCCTGAGCGTCATGGCAGAGTCTATATATCATGTTGCTACAATGTCTTAGTTACATATTACACCAAGCATACTAGGCTACTAAAAACAAAGCCCGGTCGCCACGTAACATTCTCGGAATCTCCCTATAGGAGACATGGAGCCGGTTATTATCACCGTAACAAGCTTAGTGACGTTCTGATCGATACATTTATCTGGAGAGGGAGCTCTTTAAGAACAATTACAGATAACAACACTTTTATGACGGACTGTTAGACATATCTGCACCGTCGGCTACCATGAAGTCGGGCGCCATGTCCTAGGCCTGTAGTACGCTTCATTGAGTACAGGGAGGTATAGATCTGAATTTATTATTACTAATTGTAACTACATGTATAAGGGAACGTGTAATGGACCATTTGGCAAACACCAGCTGAAGGCAGGATTTTATCTAGCCATGTTAAAGGTCATGTTATATGTGGCTGCAATGAGAGGACGGTCACAGGAGGAATCCATCAGAAATGTTAGTAATGTTACATAATGGATGAGGAATTATTCTTTATGCTACTATGTCAGTGACGGGCCCTGTCATCTATCCAGCAGGGCTGTTCCAGTTTCTGGGCAAGGGCCAGTCCCAAACCAACTCCAACAATGGTGGAGCAGGGAGCTGACGGTGCACTGCTCCACCATTCACACTGTGGCTTGACACAGTTAGGTGTGAGATGAAGTCAAAGGGCCAAACTGAGGCAGAGCAAATTTCAGACAGATTTGTTGGAGTGGCAACTAGGTGAGTTCAGCTTTTAGTTCACTGTCTGTACAGATAGGGTAGCAGCTTTGTGCAGTGTCTGAGTCAAGTGATAGGGAACTGATATGCAGTACCAGGTCTGGCCACTACCCAAAGAACAGAGCTGTCTGCTTCCTGCTTCATTCTCTGTTGCTGCTGAGAACAGCTGATCGGTCAGGATGCCATCGATCCTTGATAACCTGCCCTTAGGATACATTGTTAACATTTTTCATCTGGAAAATTCCTTTAAGTGTTAATATCCACTTTACTAGCGCTATACTTTGTTATATGATGTCGCCTACCTGCAACTTTATCCTTAAGTCCTCTGTTAAGTAACGTTTCCTTAATGGATTAGTATGCAAATTCCCCTATTATCTCTCTGTAACGGGTGCAATTATATAACAGCGAGCAGCGTCTGCGTTACGGATCTTTTATCTTCCATCACTATAAATCCTTTCTATAGGATAAACCTTTCCATCTCTTTGTTCTCGCACTGACTGCTCGGGCCCCCCTGGGTATTCAATGGCTCTAATTGAGGCCGCTCTAATTTAATTGCATCCTCCTCTATTATGTTAGTAGGACAATTAAACTGCATGTTACTATAATGACCGCCATATCAGCGGATGTGGCCGCCATGAACCGTCCTTTTGTCTTGGATGTGGCAGGCAGATAACAATAGGGGCGCTTTACTTGTCATCTCGGAGCTGCTTTGCTGTCACGGCCATCCGCTCGGAGGCCACTCTGACAATTAATTTCAGCAATCACCCTAAAGGGGTTTAGTATTCGGGAATAGCCCTTTACGATATGACGCGGCGGCCTGATGTGGCGTGACCTTGAGACTGCAATGAATAGAAGCGTTTCTAGAGAAAGCCATTAAATTGCTGATAATTATCCAAACTAGACATCCGAGATGACAGGATTCTAAGTATAGACATGTTACTGTCACATATTACAGGAGAGTTCATTCTGCATGTGATGTCGCGAGGAGTTTAAAGGGAGTTTGTCGCACAACCAGTGTCTCACCTCAGCCCCACAGATGGATGACGTAGGGTCACCTGAAACAAACCGTGTTCCCTCCTTGTGAATCGCTGCCTCCGTTGCTGAGATTTTGCTTTTTTCTCCATATGCAAACAGGCTCTTTGAAGAAACAAGGATGTCACCATTACTCCAAGGAGCTCATTTACGTCTCGACAAAAACAGCGATAGCTCATCGGCGGAGTCACAGATTGACAAAGGGGAAAAACTGTTCTATGCAGGAGATCCTCACCTATCTATCTGCAGGGCTGGGGTGATATACTGGTTCTGGTGATACTAACCTATCTATCTGCAGGGCTGGGGTGATATGCTGGGTCTGGTGACAGTAACCTATCTATCTGCAGGGCTGGGGTGATATACTGGTTCTGGTGATACTAACCTATCTATCTGCAGGGCTGGGGTGATATACTGGTTCTGGTGACACTAACCTATCTATCTGCAGGGTTGGGGTGATATACTGGTTCTGGTGACACTAACCTATCTATCTGCAGGGCTGGGGTGATATACTGGTTCTGGTGACACTAACCTATCTATCTGCAGGGTTGGGGTGATATACTGGTTCTGGTGACACTAACCTATCTATCTGCAGGGTTGGGGTGATATACTGGTTCTGGTGACACTAACCTATCTATCTGCAGGGCTGGGGTGATATGCTGGTTCTGGTGACAGTAACCTATCTATCTGCAGGGCTGGGGTGATATGCTGGGTCTGGTGACAGTAACCTATCTATCTGCAGGGCTGGGGTGATATACTGGTTCTGGTGACACTAACCTATCTATCTGCAGGGCTGGGGTGATATGCTGGTTCTGGTGATACTAACCTATCTATCTGCAGGGCTGGGGTGATATGCTGGTTCTGGTGACAGTAACCTATCTATCTGCAGGGCTGGGGTGATATGCTGGGTCTGGTGACAGTAACCTATCTATCTGTAGGGCTGAGGTGATATACTGGTTCTGGTGACACTAACCTATCTATCTGCAGGGTTGGGGTGATATACTGGTTCTGGTGACACTAACCTATCTATCTGCAGGGCTGGGGTGATATGCTGGTTCTGGTGACAGTAACCTATCTATCTGCAGGGCTGGGGTGATATGCTGGGTCTGGTGACAGTAACCTATCTATCTGCAGGGCTGGGTTGATATTCTGGTTCTGGTGACAGTAACCTATCTATCTGCAGTGCTGGGGTGATATGCTGGGTCTGGTGATGCTAACCTATCTATCTGCAGGGCTGGGTTGATATTCTGGTTCTGGTGACAGTAACCTATCTATCTGCATGGCTGGGGTGATATACTGGTACTGGTGATACTAACCTATCTATCTGCATCGCTGGGGTGATATGCTGGTTCTGGTGACAGTAACCTATCTATCTGCAGGGCTGGGGTGATATGCTGGGTCTGATGACACTAACCTATATATCTGCAGGGCTGGGGTGATATGCTGGTCCTGGTGACAGTAACCTATCTATCTGCAGGGCTGGGGTGATATGCTGGTTCTGGTGACACTAACCTATCTATCTGCAGGGCTGGGGTGATATGCTGGGTCTGCTGACACTAACCTTCTACAGTGGCTAAAAATATCAGTGACTTATCCTAAGACTAGATCATCAATATCAGATCCGTGAGGGTCTGGTTCTCAGTGACTCCACCAAGCATATGATATACAGAGAATGGAGCAGGAAGCAGATAGCACTGTTCTCTGTGTAGTGGTCAGACCAGGTACTGCAGAATGGAAGCTAAGCTGCAGTGACTCATTCCTGCCACTACACACTAGCTTTCCATTCTCTATGTCTCAGGTGCGGAGAATAGCTAATCGATAGTGGCGCTGGGTGTCAGACCCTTACTATTACCTGCTGAAGAGACCCTAGAATAGAAGTGGGGGTGAACCTAAAAAATCTCAGTTATAATCTATCTATCTATCTCCTATCTATCTATCTATCTATCTATCTATCTATCTATCTATCACCCTGAACGACCGGGAGGTGAAGTTCCTGCTGTATGCCGATGACCTCCTACTCCTGGCCCCCACCGAGAAAGACCTCCAAGAAAGCCTGTCAGTGCTGGAAAAATTCAGCACCACATGGGCCCTACCCATCAACCAGAAGAAGACCAAAGTCATGGTATTTCAGAAGAAGGGCCACAATAAAGCCTCCACCACCCCACAATTCACACTGAACGGCTCCACACTGGAGAAAACCAACAGCTACACCTACCTGGGGCTGGAGCTCAGCCAATCAGGAAGCTTCAAAGCAGCAATAGAAACCCTGAAAGCAAAAGCCTGCAGAACCTTCTACGCCATCAGAAGACAACTGTACCACCTCAAACCACCGGTGAGGGTCTGGCTGAAGATATTTGACGCAGTCATCTCCCCGATCCTTCTCTATGGCAGTGAGGTTTGGGGCCCAGCCACCTACCCAGACCAGCCAAAATGGGACTCTAGCCCAACAGAGAACTTCCACCAGGAGTTCTGCAAATACCTGCTCCATGTCCATCGCAACACCTCCAACATGGCCTGCAGGGCAGAGCTAGGCAGACTCCCCCTATGGCTCACCATACAGAAGAGGGCGCTAGCTTTCCAGGCACACATCCAGGGGAGCAAGCCTGACTCCTACCACCACCAAGCATGGCTAAGCCACCTGAGCAAACCAGACACTCACCAACCA